>NW_010147037.1:28525-33470 GCF_000699245.1 Pterocles gutturalis | reverse complement strand
TGAAAATGCTATGGGCATGGGGGGGAAAAAAAAAAAAAAAGGTTAAAAAAAAATCAATTGAGTGTACCAAACTTGTCACCCTACCCACACAGCCCTGGGTGCCCACTGTTTACTCAGGTGTCCCTATCTTCTCTGATGGCACAGAAAGCACATCCTTCCCCTCCAACACTCACATACTGTTCCACGCTCTCACCTGTGAGGACACCTAGCACACACAGAGCCTGCCACTCAGATGGCCCTGGCTTAACTGACATGGTAAATATTCATTTTCACTGGGCTGTACAATAAAGGATGAGATAAAACCTTAAGCAAATAAATGGGCAAAGTTCGAGCTTACAGCTGCTCCTCATGGGCCACTTTGAACTGACACACCTGCTTCTCTGGCAACTGGTTTTGCTCCTGAAGGCTTGGCCTTCGCCCGGTTGCCTCGGCGGGGCTGGGTGATGTGCTTACACAGGATCTGCCTGTCAGCCAGAAGGATCCCAAAGTGATTTACAAACAATTTATGAGAGATTTACAAGCTCAGTGAACAAAAAGTGAATGGGCACTACCACTTACACACCTGCAAGCAAAAAAAATCACTCACCAGGTTCCGGTTACACCAGAAAGGCAGCAGTTTGGGAGCCCTTAAAATTGGCTAAAGTGAGAAGAGCCAGCCCTCCCGACCCTGCAAGCCCCACAGAAACACCATCCACTAGACAGACAGACATCCCACGGATGGCAAGCATGGCTCTTTGCACCAGACGAATGCAATCTGAATTAGACGGAACAGTGCACGCTGTATGTGTGACAGGATGATATCCACACAACAAACTGCATTCATCATGCCAGCAGCAAACACTCCACTTGCCTCCTGCCTGCACTAAATTTACGTAACTTTGTTATCTGCCACAGAAAACCACTTCTATTTATTTTCCCCAAAAGTGTCTCCTCTTCCTATCCTCATGCAGACTGGAATCCTAGCAGTAAAAATACAACGATTTAAAGTCCCAGACTGGAAATGCTGAAGCTACCAACACATTTAAAAGCAGAGTAGCACTGTTGATATGGAAGCCTAAAACTTTTTGTTGGATTAGTTGATGTAGGTGGCACAGTGGACAGGCTCCCAGGCAAAGCTCTGCTGTCTTTCAACACATGCATGCATGTGTGCACATACACTTACTTATATTAGCATATCGCCATTGCAACTTTAACCTTGATGCCAAAACTTGTAGTAATAATCAGGAACCTGTTCTGAAACCATCTTGACCTGCAAGTCTGTAAAAATAAATCCAAGACCTTAACCTTTGATGTTGAATTAACTAGTCTTAAAAAAAACTGTGAACAAGCATGCGCATTCCTACTGACACAGAGAACTACCAGTTTTGCTGAACACTGGAAATTGCAAAAGTAGGAAATGAAGATACTGGTATATTTAGTGAGCAGAACTATATGCTCCCATTACTTGTAATAGCTGGCCAGTGACAGTGTGATACATTGCAGCATGACAATACCCCTTGCCATAGCTAAGCCCATAATTACAGAACAGCTGAAAAAAATGCATCAACCCTGTTGGAAGATGCATCTAGCACCCTTGGCACAACAGAAATTATTATTAGATGTACACAGAGCTCCTAGTTTGGGGAGAGAATGAGGAAGCCCGTTACTGAGAGACAGGTGAGAATTCAGAGGCACAAATTCTCTAGCACATGGGAGAAAAGAAAAATGGGAAACACTGACAGCCTCAGATATAGCAAAGAACACAGAAGAGAACCAGATCTCACTGATGGGGATGGAAAGGAAACACGAGACACCCATGACAGCAACTGAGAGGAAACTCCACAAGCTCCCAGGTCTGTAGAAGTAGTAAAGACTCTTACCTTCAAGGATTAACTATGACAGCTATGAAAGTCATAAAAAAAGCATAAACTTTTTTATTAAAGGTGGTAGGGTTTTTTCCCCTCTTTATGGAAACACAAAGTTTCCATGTCACTAGATGAGCAGACTTCAGGCACAACAACTGCAAATCCAAATACCTCAGCAAATCGTAGAGAACAGAGATGTGTGTGTGCACTATTCACAATACCTACAGGTGCCTCTTAATACAATGAAGACAGCAGTATTTTCTTCTAAAAGAAAAACATTTTATTCCACCCTCACACCCTGCCAAAATTAGTCCTTCTGATTAAACCGAGATCAGAAGATTTCTTTTGGTCGGCGTGGATCCATTAATACCAGCTCACTTTGACAAAGCCTCCCCCATTCTTTACAGAGAGACAACTCAACACTAATCTTTCAATAAAACTCATTAGGGTCATCTAGAGGGATTTTTGTCCTGCATTAACTCAGACTAACTTATCTCACTATGCACAAGAACAGACACCCCACAGATCCTGCACCAAACATATGGCATGCTGTCAGTCCCAAAAGCGGTGTATCATTCTAGGAAAAATCACCCAAAGCAGGAGTCCTGAAGCAAATACTGGCGAGTAAATTTTACAACTGTGTTAGTTAATGGGAGTTAATTGTAATCTCTTCATTTCATTTTATACTGGACCACAAATTCCCATCTAGTCAAAGATCAGTTTTTAGTAAACAATTGCCAGGGTTTAATTGTTCTCCCTTAGCACCCTGCCATAGGGAGTTTCCATCCTGAAGCAGACTAGGAAGAAGGGAATGCATGAGTGATCTTTATCCACTCCCGAGCAAAGTCCAGGGGCTTACCTGAAGCCTCTGGAGGCTCAAACCCAAGCAAAAGTGACCCTCAGGTTAAACAGAGGCATTTGATTAGCTACACGCAGTGACTCTATCAGCAGCTGCAGAGTTAATGTAACTAGGATTGCTCACTCTCTACTATTTTCGTAACTTGAGCTTTGGCAAGGAGGAGTTGCAACCCCTTAAGCTCAAGGAGAAAGCAACACTCTAGTGGAGTTAAGGATGTCTGTATAAACATGAGGGAGAGTAGTGGGGAAACTGGAGTTGCAAAGTGTACTGTCGGAGCAGTGAGGACAAATCTTCAGTGGTCAATCTCTCAAGACATCTTTTTTTTTTTCTACTAAAGGATGCTATTTAAGGCATGCAATCTACAGCACTATAAGAAAAAAAAAAACACCACAACTAAAAAAATAAAAAAAAAACACCCAACAATAATAAAACCCACACTCCCCAACCCCAAAAAATCTAGTGCAAGTGAGACATATTATGTACACATTTAAAATATCTACCTCCCCCTTCCCCATAGCCACAGATTATTCCTAAACTCCTGGCAGCCAACTTGTACAGCAATGAGGGTGATCTCAGGTGCAAGTGCTTTCTCCGCTGACACAGATTTACAGGGGCAATCTGTATCATTAAGGAACATTAGCATCCACATCACTATTTGCCTATCTTTTTCTCTGCATATTTTTCTACCTATCAATTTCAGAGACTCTGAACAAGGAGCTGGGGTGGGGGGAGAGGGGGAGCTTTCTTGACTTACACACACTGACACCAAATCTAGGCCAAAAGTAAGTAAATCATCAGCACCCAGAGAGCTGGACCTAATTTCTAAACATACACATATAAGGCTGTAGTCACTCATGCTAACTAGTATTTGCCACATCACTGTAGACAGCAAAAGCCTAAATAAGCTTTGATGGCTGAGGAGCAGGGCCTGACCGAGCTTTGAGAGCAGAAGGGGTAAGGCCACATGGATGCCCTCTGCTCTTGCACTGCACTTTTTATAATTCTCTGGTGTATCTGTACAAACTTTGGCCAAAATGCCATCTCAGTCTTCAGAAAACTCCAGGTCTATGTAGGGGAGGGGAGGGGAGGGGAGGGGAGGGGAGAAGAGAAGAGAAGAGAAGATTTCATCTGGAAGGGACCTACGACAATCATCTAGTGCAACTGCCTGAGCAATTTGGGGCTGAACAAAAGTTAAAGTGTGTTATTAAGGGCATTGTCCAAATGCCTCTTAAACACTGACAGGCATGGGGCATCGACCACCAAAAACATCGAAATAAAAATATATATTAAAAAAAACCATACCTGATGATTTCATGTGATATATGAGCCCTTTAAGGACAATTGTACAAACAGTAGATGTCATACACTGTTTTGTTGCTGTCATTCAGCTAGAATTTAGAAATATAAATCTTTATTCAAAGACCTCTGAAGCCAATCGAGAAAAAAAATCTTACAGGAAAAAAGCAAATTATTTATTCAGTTAAACTTTATGTACAGTGGCACAGCAGATCTCCTTCACCTCTGTAAACCCCCTAAAGTCTACCTCAACTTTGGCCTCATTTTCTTCAAGTTTCATGCAGAAAACAGGCTTCCAGACAACTTGGACATAGTTTTCTCCCTTTAAAAGTACGTGAACCATAGATTAAACAAACTTTGACTCTTCTTAACCTCTTTACCATGGGGATGGCTGTTCACACTTCTCTTCACAGCTTGCTGCTGCTGAAGTGTGTCCAGTGTCACCCACAGTAAGTTAAGATTTCAGGTAGGGAATTAGCAGCAGCAGACAGATTCTCAAGATGCAAAAGATGCTGCTCTTGTGATTACATAGTTTGTAATTAAAAGCTATGGGAGAAATCGCCTGACTGTCCCAACTGTGTCAAAGCAGAATTTTGTAAAGTAAAAATCTTGTCCAGAGTTTCTCATCAGTGGCTCTATGGAGGAAGTATTACAACATATTTCCTTTTAAACCAGTGTCATCTACTTCTGTCAAACTGCAAACATCTGATCACGGAGCCCTTAATAAATGTTCAGCACCAGGCATTTTCGGGAGGCAACTGAACTGTGGCACAAGAAAAGGGCTCCAGCACTGAAGGGAAAGCCTGTTGTGACATGATAGGTCACAGCTACCTCCTTTGGACAGAGCTGAGAGAGAGAACAAGCCTGTCTCTCACTACGGTCATTCCACTAATGCCCATGCTCATTGCTTAATCCTATCTCAAGTCCTGCGCCGCGTCCTTCCTAG
>NW_010147037.1:0-28512 GCF_000699245.1 Pterocles gutturalis | reverse complement strand
AGAGACAGTTTACGGACTACATGCTGCTGCCGAGCGCAAGCCTGCTCATTTGCAACAACAGTTAAATTTAGTATAAAAGAGAGGTCCTGAAAGAAGAGACGCTTTGCATCACCAGGCTCATAAGCCCGTTTGCTTTAGCTATTTTCCTCCCTTCCTTCCCCTGCCCTTTTGGAACGCACATGAAAACTGAGCTGAGCAGGCGTTGCAAGGCTGGTGATAGAGGGTGATGAACATTAACATACAGAGTACATGCACAGCAGCTGGAGAGGCAGAGGAGCCCCGGCTTGAAGGGAAGACCTCCCGACCCCAGGCGGTAACTGCCCAATCAAGCAGGCAGATGGGTGGCAGCAGGTCAGCCTGAGCAACGCTGGGATCACAAAATACATCATGGCAATGAAATACTTGCTGATTAAAGCTGCTAGGGGATAATTGCAATTACCTGAACCTGAAACCCAGCCTATAGGCACATGGGAACAGCACCTCAGCTGTCGAGCTCCTAAACCAAGCTGTGTGCCAGCAGTAAGTTCATAGCATGGTTTACGCTATGAGGGAGAGTAGTCTCGTCATCCCCACCTGCCCACAGAACAAGGGGACTCTGCCGCAAGGCAAACCCTGTACTAAAAATGCTGCGAGACTGCACTGCTGGGCCAGCGAGGCCTGAGGGGGGTATGAGGCCAGGCACATGGAATTGCCCCGCATACCTGGCCAAAGGAAGGACAACCGGCAGTCACGTTTGTGCTATCTTCAGCCTGCACGCTTTTCACTACGGCTGTGAGAAAGTGGGGGCTCTTGGCAAATCATCCCTTTTACACCAATTAGGTTTTGACAGTCTGGGGGGGATTTCAGGCGCACACGCACTGCCAGTCACCACACATCACATCAGCAGCACTGACTCCTTCCCCATGCAGCGCCTTTCAAAGGAGAACCACATCTTGCACCCACCTTATTACCACAAAAAAGTGAAGCATGTTTCCAAGTTCACCTCTCCAGCCAGCGGCAGAACCAAGGAAAGCAGCCCAGCTCCCTCCTGCCATCACCCCTGCATGGCCATGCCATGTGTGGGGACACCAAAGCATGGCAGGTGCATTTGGGAAGAGCCTGAGGAAAGGACGGTTGCCGCTCCAAGGTGCCACAGCCCAAGGAGGCACACAGTGAAGGGGCTGCCGCTTCTCAAAGAAATACAAAGAGATGGAGGCTCCACAGAGAGCAAAGCCTGTGCTGGTTTTTGCTTAGACAAGCCCGATCCGAGAAGGCAGGCTGTTGCCCAGCACACCTCAACCAGGCAGGCCTCTCTGAACCACTTAGAGCTTTGGGCGCAGTGTAGGTCAAGATACATCTGGGATGGCTCTGCAGCACTGGAGCATGCAAATCAACTCTCTTCCCATGCACCCTCTCCAGAACAAGCCCTTTTCCACCAACAAATAAAGTAGCTCCCATTGCTAAAAATTCCTACCATCTGCTTTCCATATTTCCCTCTAATGGAAAAATAAATTCTGTGCTATTTTTAAAACAGAATTAGTTTACAGTCTTAACTTCTTTGCTTTTTAATCAACATCTTTACCTCAATATGTAGATGCGACTAAGAAAACAGGCTTTATATACAGGGAAAATCTGGTTCAGGAAACCATGACAGAGCCCAGGAGCAGTGGGAAAATCTGGTTCAGGAAACCATGACAGAGCCCAGGATCAGTGGGAGGTAAATCCCACTGAGACGGGAATCTCACCTTCCCAATTTCACCATTTAAAGAAAATTACAACTTTCTAACTAAAAAAAAAAAAAAAAATAAAATAAAAAAAAAATTATTCCAATATCCAGAATACATTAGGGAAAAATAAAAAGGAAAAACAAACTGGTCATTTTTATAGAACTGGGTTAGGAAGCAACTGCAGAGCCAAACCTGGGTGAATAAGAGCCTTTTGTAGGCAGATGGGGTAGAGGTGGGCGGGACAAATTAATATGGTGATAAGTACTTGAGGCAGCACCTCTTCAGTCTGGATTAATTGAAGCCAGAAAATCACATCTGACCAAGTCTTCAACCAGATTTCTCTGAGTCCAATCCAATGATGCTGATAAGCTTCCATATCTATTTTAACCGATGAGAGCTCAGGGCACTCAGTTTTTAAGACAGACATTCACAGCAGAGATCTTAAGATGCGAAGTCATACAGAAAAGTGTCTGATTTTCTGTTTCTGGTTAACAAAATAAGTCCTTGTATTTATGGAAAAATGTGTTTCTCCTGAAAAGGGATATAAAAGAACTTTTTTGTCATTGCAAAGGAAAAATCTATTAAAACATCATTTCTTTTGACATTTTTCATGGGAAATGTCACTTAATACCAGTTCTATTTCTATGTAATAAACGCGCTACACACATGTACAAACGTACTACATTCAATATATTTGGTTAATTAAAAGAAAAAAATGCAGAGAAGCACTCATCTCCTCCTGCAAATTCCAAATTTGTGCAAAGAAAGGGACTGAATAAATCTCACTTTAACCCTCTTTTTTTTTTTTTTTTTTTTTTTGTTAGTTAAACTCCTGATGTATTTCTGAAGTGAATGCTTTGAAGTTAACACATCACCATGCTGGTGAATTTCTAAAAACTGTCATGTGAAATGTCTGGAATTAATATCATATATGTGCAGTGTATTAGTCAGTACCCACATTAATAAAAAAATTAGGGTGTTAAAGGAACAGATAAATAGACAAGAGTAATGTCAATTTCAAAATGTGCCTAAGATGCTTAGGTCTACAGGTCTTGTTAGATCCATGGATTCAGGCACCAAACACGGACACTGTAAAACCTCAGCTTTGGACTCTGCTCCAAGTCCATTCATAGGATTCATACACACATTGCAAAAAGAGTTAATTTACAGAGTGCTTTTCTTCATCTGTACTAGTGCAAAAAGGCAATGACAGATAAGCTTTTCCTCCAGATTGCTTATCAACATCTCCATAAATAAAGCTCACATTTAATGTGAGAGTGGGTAGGTTTGCTCAGGGATCTCCAAGATAGCATACTTACAATGCTTTGAACCACCTGGGTCCTACTGCACATTCCTTGTGTGCCCATCCCCAAACAAAGGGCAACATTTGTGCTCTGTTGCTAGTGTGGGGCCACAATCCTGCCGTCAGATCTGCACAGGTAGGTATCTGCACATATAGAGTCCCACTGAAGTCATAGGCACAGAGGTCCGCATACGCGGATCAGATTGCAGGATGAGGAGTTTGGCTGGAGTCCATTGCAAGGGCTTGCCTACACTTGGGTTTGGGGGGTGTGCTGGTTTGGGCTGGTGTAGAGTTAATTTTTCTTCATAGTAGCTAGTATGGGTTTGTGCTGGAAATAGTGTTGATAATACTGAGATGTTTTAGTTACTGCTGAGCAGTGCTCAGGTAGAGTCAAGGTCTTTTCTGCTTTTCATGCTGCGCCACCAGCGAGTAGGCTGGGGGTGCACACAAAGTTGGGAGGGGAGTCAACTAGGACAACTGACCCCAAATGACCAAAGGGATATTCCATACCATATGATATCATGCTCAGCAGTAAAACTAGTGGGGAGGTTGTTGGGGGGGATTGCTGCTTAGGGACTGGCTGGTCATCAGTCAGCTGGTGGTGAGCAAATGTTTTCACTTGTATCACTTGTCTTTCTTATTTCTCTCTCTTTGTTAATTTCCTTTTCATTACAATTTCTTATTGTCATTATTATTGTTATTTTATTTTCCTTATTAAACTGTTCTTATCTCAACCCACAAGTTTTCTCACTTTTATCCTTCCAATTCTCTTCCCCCATCCCACCGGGCATGGGGATGAAGTGAGCGAGTGGCTGTGTGGTGGTTATGGCTGGCTGGGGTTAAACCACAACAGGGGGTTTAGGTGTTTTGTTTTATAAACTAGAATAACTACCTGTCAGCAAAAATTTGACGTAGACAGGCTGTGCTGATGTAAAAAGGGATTCACATTACTGCCTTACACCTTGCCTACAGAAAGCAGCCAAGCAGCACAGCTATTACAGATGAAGCCATTGCCCAATTTTTACTCCAGAGTAGCTCTCCATATGGAGACAATTCTGGAATCAATGTATTTTTGTTCCAGAATAACTATGCTGCTTGTAATGTGGGCAGTCTATTCCACGGTAACTAAATTACAGCAGGACAGCCACTCTAGAACTGAGATGGTTATACACCCCTGTACACACATGCAGTAGACTAGGCCATAAGGAATACGGGATAGATCCGAATGACAGCTAAAAAACAGTGGGAGTCTTCCCAGTGACTTCAGTGGGCTTTGGCTGAGGCACTGTGTAAAGGAAATTGCTTAATTCCTGTGTATTTTTAAAAAGGATTCTAAAAAAAAAAAAAAATCATATAAAACTGAGCTGCAAGCCTGTAGGCATGCAGACATGTGAGTAATCCCACCAAACCCAGAGGGACCCATGCGCATTTGTAGAAGTGTGTTCTGTGTGTGAAGACTACATCTATACATCAAGACCAGACAGAGAAAATTATTAACCCTTAACTTTCTCACTGAGAGGCAGCCCAAGAGAAAGTCTCAAAGCACGTTCAACCATGATATACACCTTGCTTTAATCTACCATCCTCCTTTTTAATTTGAGCAACATGAAATCAGTGGTGTGAATTAAGGACATCAAGGTGACAAGCACTGCAATCAACTCCTAAAAAAATTCACTCCATACAATATTTTCTTTCCTGAGGGTTTATTTTGTGGTTGTTTAAGGATCAGTGATTTTTTTTTTTTTTATTGTGGGTTTGGTTTTTTTTTAGGGATAAAATCTTTCTGTCTAAAAATTCTAACCAGATGTGTATTTCAGACTTCCAAATTTGGGAATGTTCAGATCAAGAGCTGTTGTTTCAGACTTTTCGCCATGATCACCACTGTAAAGATAAAAGTTTTCCATTATTTCACCCTCAAGCCATCAAGATGCTCAACCTATATTTGGACAAAATTAAGTGCAGGTCTAGAAAATCTCAGCTGAGGTTTACAGGACCCAGGCCTAAATCACAAAAACTTAGATCCCACAAATTTTGCACAATTCTGCTAATTTAGTTATGAAAGTTCAGCAAAATTTTTGATGCAAATTTCATGTATAGCAATTAGCTGGGTAAGCTAAGGACAAGTTTCAAAATTGGTATATATGCCTCCCTTCAATTTGCATCACAAATTGCAAGTTTCTTAGAGGGGGCAGTATGTTCCTTTCTCTTTCTTCAGCTGGGCTCTGTTAGTTGTTAATCCTGACCTTCTGAGACGCTGCAGAGATGAGCAATCCCTTTCTGAACCATCAGTTATTTCTGCCCGGTACATCTCCCAAAACAAAAGAGAAAAATGGGAAAATATTCCTTGTATTATGGCTCTAGCTTTCTACTAAACACTTAATAAATTTAATTTAACCTTTTAATAAATCATTTAACCATTTAATAAATCACTATGTAGATGTTATTTAAATAATTCTTAACTCTTCTGGCTATCGAATTAGATGCTAACCCAATGCTTCCCGATTTGGTAGTACCTTTATAGCAGTGACCAAGTTCTCCTTCCACATTATCAGTCCTACCTTTCACCTTTCACTCATCTTTAGACATCAATTCAGATCCTTTAGTGCTTCACAGAATTTGCTTCTCCTCCGTGGAAACTGAGTTTGAAACATGTTTCAAACATCACAGACAGCACCTGTCCACCGCTGCAACTAGCTTGTGCTTACGTTCTGTGGAACAAGATGCTTGGGGATTGCTGCATGCTGTACAAGCAGCAGCACAGTTAAAGCCTCCCAGCACTAAAAGGCAATAGAGCAGCGTTTCTCCTTTTTTTTTTTTTTTTTTTTTTTTTTGTTTTCGCTTTTGTTTTAATGCAGAGGATACTGAGACACAGACAAGAAGCACACAGGGACTCAAGGAGTCACCCGTAAGAAAATCCAGCTGTCTGCAGGGTTGGACAAAAAATCCACTTCAGACTAACTCTTTAGAAAGCTTACAGTAGTTTCTAATTTTAGAAAATAACAGTACTTAAAAGTAAATTTAACAGGCACCATATATTGCACAGGACATTATGACATATAAAATACATATTGCACTTAATGTAGCATATATCAATAACATACACAATATACATTTTGATCACAAATTTATGAGCTGGAATTTATGTCTGTGGCAATTAGTAATGGAAACTCCCACTGGTTCTCATCAGAATGGATTAAGTGCTGATGCTAAGATTGCAACACTCACAAAAATCCTGGATCTATAGATGTAAAGAAACAAAAGTAAATAAATTCCTGAGATATGATCCTGAAACTTGTTCTCTCATAAACGATCTCATTGAGAAAATCCAACCCAGGTGAAAGTTCTGAATCATATCCTTCTGAAATCAGTGCAAAGACCCACTTGGAGCCAGGCTCTTCTCTGTGACATCCAGTGACAGGACAAGGGGCAATGGGTTCAAGCTGGAACATAGGAGGTTCCACTTGAATATGAGAAAAAACTTCTTCACAGTGAGGGTGACAGAGCACTGGAACAGGCTGCCCAGAGAGGGTGTGGAGTCTCCTTCTCTGGAGACATTCAAAGCCCGCCTGGATGCGTTCCTGTGTGATCTGATCTAGGTGTCCTGCTCCGGCAGGGGGATTGGACTGGATGATCTTTCGAGGTCCCTTCCAATCTCTGACATTCTGTGACTCTCTGACCCCAAGATGATCAAAACTCCCAGAGGGATATACTGAACTGGGGTTGGCCTACAGAGGAAAGTAATGAACGGTGTCTCACATGATATCTGAGAAGAACTCAAGCAGCAAATGGAGCTGTAACACTCCTTCTAGGCACTGTAATCCCACCACACTGCAAACAGCTCCTGAGTTGAGATCCTGGAAAAGGTAATTTTCTTGGCAACAATAAAGTGCTGCTCTTACAAAAGCTAGGTTGGCTGTCAAACCTTGGGGTTCATTAAAGCAGCTTCCAATGCTGACCTAAGTCTGCCTCTTAGCGTAATCATGAAACTTTTTACGGCAAGACGATTGCAAAGACTGAAGCTCTCTTTGAAGACAGGCAAGTTGGATGTATTGGAACAGTCACTAGTTGTTTGGTTTGGGGGTGGTTGTTGTTGGTTTAGGTTGGTGTTTTGTTTTTGTTTTTAAACGGAGGTACGACATGGCTTAAATGCTCAAGGCATGACTAAGAGGGGTTATTACACTGTTGTATGAAAATGTTTGCTTGGTGATCCTGTGCTGCCTCTGTGTGACTGTTTCTGAGCCCACCTGGAGGTTCAGGAGTTATTTTCAAGTCAACTCCATCCAAGAGCCAACTGTAAGGACAAGTCTGTTTGTTTGTTTCCATCTCCTGAAACCCAACTGGTAACACTTCCTCACTGTAAAGATGACTCTTTGCTCCATCTCCTGCATCCTTAATGCTAAGACAGGTTCTACAGGCCAGATGTCAACATCCTTTACACTAGCAAATACAGCTTTCTCCTGGCTGACAGCTTGTGTGACGCTAATGGATTGGTAAAAGTGGGAATGGCCCTGTAGTTTGAGTTCAGTGAGCAGTACTGTTCACGATGCTCTGAAAAGATGGAATGGTAAGGGAGCTATTGCCACACTTACTAAGTATGTGCTTAAATGTGTCCTTAAACAAGTGTCCAAAGCACCAGGCTAGAACAAAACAGATTGCTATTCCTATCTTAGGATGGCAGACGCTAAATATGCTGTTCCCTTTTCACCACTGCTCCTCTCTGCCTCAGTTTCCCCATTAGAAAAACAGAGGAAATTACACTGATTTGCTTTGCTAAGCCTTTGGAAAGAGCAGCTGAAGCAAAAGCTGGGCTTCACTCCACCAAGGACCCAAGGCCTGGTTATCGCCTGCTACAGGCTTTAAGGCAAGGAGTTTAATCCTTCTCAGGAAGGACCTTACATGAGCTGGAGGAAGGATCCAAGCACTAATGGATAAGTACCTATCAGGAACCATATGCATCACAGATCTGCAACAGGAGAATACCCAGCCATCTCATCTCTCCTCCCAGGAGCAGTGCACACCACAAGACATGATCTGAGTTGTTCCTCACACCTCCTCTGTAATTTTTAGAAGGGCTGCATGTATGCTACAGAAAAGTGCAGACCCACCAATGTCCATCAGGTCTGACTAACACAGCTACGCTAGCAGAAGTGTGCACCCAACCATACCGGTAAAACTGCACTCGTGCTGGAAGAATTGGTTTCACTAGCGGACAGTGGTGATTTTTACAGCACTAATGCTTTGCTACACGGCCACATTCATCCTCAGACCGCTCTGTCAATACACTCTGCTATTCTTGTCCATGTAAAGCACTGATACAGCTTCAAAAAGATTTCTCTTCCTTTCTCTGGCCTGTACTCCCACACTTTCAGGAAGCTCTCAACCTCTCATTTTCTAATCTGCTATTCCTATACACGCGCACACACACACACACAGTGTCCTCAGCAACTCCGCCTCAAACCACAGGTGGCCAAAAATCCACCACAAAAGCAGGACCGTGTGAGTCAGGAGGGGTACACAAAAACATGCAGCACCACTACTTGAGATATAAGTGGTGAGCAAGCCCCAGTTCCAAGAAGCACAGAGCGAGGTGCATTTGTACTCACCGCAAAGTGGCTACAAGTGCAAGCAAAATTCCTCAGGGGTCCCCCAGGGAAAAAAAATTCTTCCAGGAACCTATTCCCCTGCCCTTTCTCAAGGCATTTAAGAACCCACAGTTCTTCACAGGGATATCCTGCAGGCAAGGGAAGATGCTCAAAGGGAGCTCCCTGCTCCAGCACTTCAACCCCGCTTTCTAAAGCTTCTGAGTGAAGCTCAAATTGGCACCTAACTTCCAAAGGAAACCTCATCTCACCAGTAAAACATGCAGGAACAATCTTTGGGAGTAATGGCATTATTATTTATAGGGCTGAAAACATCCTCCCACACACAAACACACACCTTTCCTTGTCTGTTGTACTGGTCCTGAGTAAAAATTGCACAATAACATTGCTTGAGCTTATCTAATTCAAGGATGGATCCAACAAAAATGACTCTCAGAAACTTAAGCAAGCCCAGCAGGGGCAGCTCCAAAATCCTCTGTCCAGCTGCTCAAACAACCCAAGAGGGATGCAGATTCTGTACAAGCAGCTGCTGCAGCTCAGAAACTGCCGGTTCTCAAACAAGGTGGCAAACATTGACTGTTTCAGCCTAGAAAATGAAAAGGAAAGGAGTAACCCCTGGGAGCTGACTGTGAGGTCAGAGCCACTGTCTTGTAACAGAGCTGAGAGTCCACACCACCAGTGATGCAGTGCACTGGCAGGACTTATTTCAGAGAAGCAGGGAGGGTGATGCACAGCCATTCAGCAGCACTAGTGTGGAAGCTACGTTTCTAAATCAAGAATTTCCATTCTTAGATAATTAGTTTCCACAAAAAAAAAAAAGAAAAAAAAGAAAAAAAAGAAAAAAAAGAAAAAAAAGAAAAAAAATCTCACTTTCAGGTATTTAGGAGTTCTCTGTGGTAATTACAATGTTCCAAGGGTTAATTGCTATCTATTCACAGAGAAGCGTTCTAGCTAAGGCTTCTTTCTTTTCTTAAATTAAACAAAAACATTCAGCACTGGACCTCTTCACTGTCTGATGTCCATTCAGTCCGTGCTGAACAGATCTACAGTACTAGTAGTCTACCTTGGCACCTACGTACCTATGTATGGTGCAAAGTGTTTGGTGAGGGATAGCAGAAGAAAGAGGACATCACATCTCTGAGATAGGACAAGAGACAAACCAAGACAGACAAGCACTTTAAATAAATCTGAAAAGAATTTAACAAGTGGAGATTTCTTCCAATCACAATACACAAGAGGAAATTATAATAAAAGCCAGATGAATAGAAGGCAAGTGGATAGTAGTCAACCAAACTAACGAAGTAGCTCCCGCACTAATTTCATACTTGTCAGAAACAACCTGAATGTTTTACATTTTGCAGGGGGTGAGGGGAATAGCAACTCTTCCTCGGTACGTGAGCCCAATTAGTTTTCCACCTTGAAGGAAATGCAGAGGCTCAGAAGGAAAAGATGTACTGATTTCCACACAGACCTGTGGAAAGCAATCTCCATCACAGCCAGTGAGCATCCCTGCCTCCCTTCTCTCCCATCAACAGTACACACACAAAGACAGATTACTCATCCAGGCAAGGTCAGCCTTAAAATCCATTGAGCCTCAAGTTGCAAAGTCTTGAGCTGATGCAGGAGAGGAGACAGGTGATCAGACAGCAAGTCACCACTTGCAGCTGCAGAGAAGCGACAGCATCAGTGCTACCCACTGTTTGGGAGCAAGAACGGTCAGCGAGTTACCCCCCCTCCCCGACGAGGTTGCCTGTCAGCCAGAGACATTAAGCAGGCCCAAGAGATACAGCATCTGCACAGTTTCAGGCCATCGCAAGTGTTACTTGAGACTGGATGTGGGATGCAGACAGGTAGCTGGGTGGATAGGTCAAGAACAAAAAAATCTGGAGGGTTTGTCATCTGCCTGTCGTGCAGGTGTCACAGATAAGAAGTAAAATACTGGTTAAAGAGATGTGATGGACTCTGCTCACGGCTTCCGTACTAGCCCCTCTGGCCCTAAAAAAAAAAAAAAAAAAAAAAAAAAAAAAAAAGAGAGAGAGAGAAAAAGTGCTGCTTTGTACCATCCTTTCCTGTTTTTGTTGCTGTTGGTGCCATCACCTGCTAATCAGAAATTTTCATTATTAGAAAACACATTGTCTGTATTCTGAGGGAAAGGTGTTGTTTCAGTCAATTTCCTCAAGCTGAATGAGGAAAAAACAAATGAATAATGGAGTTCTGAAATGCTGAATCATTCTTCTTTGTATGAGAATACCTCAAAATAAAAAAAAATAGTATTCAAAAAAAAAGGAAAGACAAACTGACCTTCCTGTTAACAAATCCCTAGGAATCTGACCAGACTTGTGAGGGTTTGTTTGGTTTTCTTTAAACCAAAGACATTCTTTTTCCCCCATGTTTGAACTTTCAGAAATTGAATTAAACGTAGTAATCTTACCTGTGTGACAAAATCCATCTCCAAACTAGCTTTTATTATGACCAGTGCCACTGATTAATAATGACTTTTCCTTTATCAGTTATCTCTTGCTCCATTATCTCTATAGTCAAATCCTCTTGAACTCAGTGGAGCATAGAGATCAGGGACAATAAAACATAATTGTTTTATAATCTCTAGTAAATACTTTCATCTTTAAGAGTGACTTCTCCTTTAGCTACACAAGTTTGTTTAGTTTTTCAAGTAACTTTGGAGGAGGGAGGAGAATTTCTCAAGTCTTCACCACAACGATCATCTAAGCTGCTATCAGCCAGAAGGAACCATTTCACTAAAATCTACCCAAATTGCCAATGTTGGGGTAATACCAAACTGATAGCTCGGCAGTTCTATGCTGTGCAGATTTTAATATTAATTTTCATTAAAATTTAAGTTCATTATCCTAGCCATGGTTCAGGCCCCCTTTTATGCATCAGCCAACACAGTGGTATCTTTAGGAGTTCTTCAGATAGAGTTCAAAACAGAATTTTTTTTTTTTAAAAAGTGAACTACCCAAAATCATACCCCAGTACTGTTAAACCCTGTGTCCTACTGCAAATAATCCTTCCATATTTATCACCCCAGCATGAGGTTAGGGCAAGATCATTATTAATTATTTGCATTACAAGACACAGGCAGTTTCCACCAGTGATCTGACTCCATTTTGCTAGGCATTAACACTTTATAGAGGGGCAATCACATTAAATTACTTCAAGGTCACAGCAAATGCACTGTCAGGGCAGGGACTCAACTAAAACCTCCTGTATCTCCACACAGTACCTTTAACCCAAGCACATCCTCCCTGTCCAGGATAACGAGTATATGCATCAGGCTGGTGTATTTTTATAACCATGTTGCAAGGCCAGCATATAAAATATAAGAAAAATAAAACAAGACCTATGAGCTGGCCTCGTTTTCTATAGAAAGGATGCCACAAATACCTTTCACGCCAAATCCAATACAGGGCATGTATACCAAGTTCCCAGGAAAGCTGCGGTAAGCATGGCTCATGAAGAGCTAGCATTTATGGACTGAATGCATCATTTCCATCTTTGCATGTTTCGAGGACACAATTTTAATAGATAATTGAAACTCTGAAATGACCTCTAGATAATTCATGTGGGACAAACTTCCTCCCCTGACCCTGAGAGGCTTTACGCTTTGTTGCATGGTTAAACAGGTCCAGACCATCTGTCAGCACCAGCGGTACAGAACAGCATAAATTTGCAATTAAAGTGGGGGTTTGGCATTCGGTATTCTCAGTCTCTCTCAGAAGACTCAATACGTGCAAGTGCCTCCTTTTATTAAAACACCACTCTCCCACAATTAAACCTAAACAGCACAGCCAAGGTGTGTTCAGAAATGCAAAGCAAGCCATAGCACAGTTTGAAGTCCGCTGATGAGAGCAGCGGGGCCTCATGTTGATACCAGAAAGCTCATTCATACCTCCAGGCTAGAGCTCTACTCTTCACACTGGAAGAGCAGCCCATGCTGCTTCAGATTCTTGCTGTCTGCTTGCATAAGAAAAGAAGGGATGGCTTCTTGGCACAAGAAGAACCATATTCTCCTGAACCAGTGACTGCTTTTCCTGTAGCTACTCTATCTAGCCTAAAGGGACAGTCCTTGTAAAGAAAGTAGGTGTGAATCTTTAAAAGCTCTGGCTCTGAGGTCAGGTAACACAAATCTTGCCAAAGCTTTATTCTGAGTTTCACCAACGCTTTAATCCCAGATCAACTGGCAGTGCCACTGAAAAAACATGCCCTGCCCTCCTCATGTTCCCAGCTGCTCATTCCCACCTCCACACCATGCTCTGCCTTGTGCTAGCACAAGCTGTCCATTTTAATCCAGATCTGCTGCCCTATTAAGCACACATCCGCCCAAGCATTTGTGCCAGACCAAGGGAGGAAGAAGGGGAAGGGTGGGGACAACATCCTTCAAGGTGCTACCACCTTATCTTGAATTAAGAGTCTCATCAAACTACTTCTTCAGAAAAATAACAATGGTGTACTTTCATAGCACCTTTAAACAATGGTTAAAAACCTGCAGAGAAGTAACCACCTTCCTGTCAGCCCAGAGTAGGATATGAGCAAATACTCCTTCACAGAGACACTGCTGGAGGCAGGAAAGGATGGTCTGACAGTATCATACAGCCACACCATAGAAAAATTAAAGAATTAGCAGGCTCAACCCAGGATGAAGACCTAGGACCCCTGCTCAAGTCACAATTTTCACTTGCCTCACCAAATCTTGGGCAGGACTCTTCTTCATACCATGCTTAAAGAGCTTCACCCCTTATTATGCCAAATCCCAGTGTACTTCAAAAGAAAACAGGTTATAGAATAGCCTGACAATATAGCCCGTGACCTCTCACGTGCACTTTACACCAACAAACAGTTCAAGCAGAGTTTAGGGAGAATGACGGAGCATACAAGAGGCAAAAAAGTAGGGGCTAGACACACTAGGTAGCCACGGGAGAAACAAGCATCTCAGCACAAATGACTTGTGCCTGGAGAAACGCTTGGTGTTCAGGGCTTCTTAATGAGCCTACAGCCAGAATAACAATGGACAGCAGTGAGACCCGAAAGTGAGAAATGGAGGGAAGGAAGTTAACGACCTGGCCACATGAGCAGCCTGCTACTTTTGCACACCGAGATCTGTGCTGCCTTTTCATTTTAGGCAGATGCTATGCAAGCCAGCAGCAATGGTAAACCAGACAGGCTAAGATTATCCTTTCATCTGACACACTGTTAAGAAATCAAAGTTTAAGTACTTTCCATTAATGGTCTGAATCACTCCAAGTTTACCACTGTACTGACATATAGATTATCAACCCCTTGGTTTTTTTCCCCTGGAAGGACAAGATCAGATAGAACATTGCTGCTTTCTAAAACCAGACATATCATTTAGCTCCTATTTCAAGTGACTCGAGGACAGACTTTGCAATCTCCAAGGGTTGTGTTTTCCCAGTAGCCTTGTCACCACCACTTTTAATGACTCCAGCTTCAAACATGTGAAAGGTGAGGTAAAACTTGAGGTACAAACCTGGAGGAAAACACAGCATGGCAACTGTGCATGAATGAATAGGTTATCCATTAGAAATGTGAGAAGGGGACAAACTGAGCACTGGAAAAGGCAGGCGTGAGAAAATTTAGCCGTTTCACCCAGCCTAAAACAAGGGCTGCATTCAAGAGTGCATCATTAACTGTTCATTTGTCCACAGATGGCATTCCAGCACCCAGTCCTGCAATACCATGGACCATACTGATGCCCAAAGCCTGAGTGGGAAATTCAGGAGTTAACAGTTGAGTGTAAACGGCCAGGATACCAGTAAGAAATTAAAGATGATCAACAAAACCTGGGCAAATAATACAGTTCTTGGTCACAAGATCATCATCTTACTGCTCTGCTTGGACACTGGGTTAGCAAAGTGTACATCCAGACTCTGCATGTGGTACATGGACATTCTTTAATTCATTCTTGTATGGAACGATAAAACTAACTTATTTAATACTGGGAAAACATAATTCCTTCAGCTCTTAGCATCTTTCGGTAATTTCTGCTTCTGTTTTACTGTGTTGGTAGCAGCTATAATGTCTTCAGACATTCAGGCTCTATAGACAGCACTTGGCAACACTGAAGGAAAAGCCTGTTCCCAGAGGGTCCGTCCAAGCCGGTAGGGTGCGACAGGACCTCAGGAGACAGTTAAAGGGGAGCGGGTTGTGTAGCACAGACATCACAGCTAAGTTCAGCCTAAAGACAGGCAAGTATGTTCCCACGTGAGAGCAAGCTGTTCTGCTATCTGCCTGCTGATGTGGGGCTTGGTAAAGGACACACAAGCATTTGCAGGGTTTTTTTTTTCCTTTAGCCAGCTCACCTTTTTAGTTCTAATTGCCCACTAACTGCATTAGCACAGGACAAGCATGGTTTGAGAAACAGTTCCACTTGCACTGAAGGAAAACATTTGGTGTACACAGGGTCCCACAAGAAGGTCCTCTCTGCTGGCTTACTCATTTCTTAATCATTATGTGCAAAAAAATGAAGTCCAGGCACTCAGTAAACAACACTTCCTTTTCTCAGCTATTAGGGACTTGAAAAGAAGAGTCAAGGATTGAAAGGCAAAGAGATTGAACTATCAAATCAAGATAGTCACTCCAAAGCAGGTTTTCAGGCATGCTGATGGAATAAATTAAGGGAAGCACTGGAATTGTCCCTGTATCGCATAACACCTGATCATCAGCCACAGTCATGTGGTTACGTGTTTGTGCCATCCAAACAAACGGATCCTCATCTTGCAAGGAACTGTATTCACTTGTCTCTTATCAGCCATCAGAAGAGGTGTGGCTGACACAGCACGTAGCATTTGAATTATCTAAGAATCTAATTATTTTTTCCACCCTCTGTCAGCCAAATCTTGGGAAAAACCTAGAGAAATAAAATAGGTCAGGGAACTTTATGCCAATAAATGGCGTCACAGCCCAAGAGGAGAGTCAAGGACAGGAAAATCCCCAAGAATTTTCCCGAACAAAATTCACTGAGAAGTCCTTCATAACCTGAAGAACATTCGCCTCATGAACTTCAGATGGTCAGGTCACCTCTGCTGAGGAAATATCACAACAAGATCGAGAAACAGAGCAGAAGGTCTGATTCACATGAGAGATTTTCTCAACTGTTATTTTTCCACTTGTCAGAGGCATCTGTAGAGAATCCAGCACCAAAGTATGAAAGCCCTAAACGAAAATGGAAAAACACAGTAGTTATGGTCAGCCCAAAGCTCTGTCTAAGCTAGTACCACACCTCCAGCAACACCGAGCAGGAAATGCTCAGGGTCAGAGCACAAGGAATAAACTCTTCCTTGCACACTCCCCTAGCAACCCCCAGGTTAGGGGCTTTCTGAGCCAATGACTGCAGCTGTATCTTTGCAATTAATGGTCCCGAACAGATCCATCTAGTGTGAACTGTCTTTTGAAATCAATTACCTATTTGGCCCTACATTACAACTCCTGGCAGTAAATTCAGTGACCTCACTGTATGTTGTGTGAAAACATACTTCCCCCTGTTTAAAACTGCCAGATGCTTCCATCTGATCCTCCCTGTTCCCATAGGATGAGAAATAACCCTTTCTGATTCAGCTTCTCTCTGGTTCTGCCTCTCATGACCTTCTAAAGCAAACTTTTATGATTTCTACAGGAGTCTGCTTGTAGTTGCTGCCATGGCAAACTCCTCCCCCTCGCTTGTTCATTCCTTCATTCTCAATCCCACCCTATTTCCCTGGCTCCTGTTTTCCTTCCTCCACTAACCTCCAGTCCCAGATACCAGATCTCTGTTTGGTTCAAACAGCTCCCTATCTACATAGGTGTGGAGAGCCACCCCATGTCAAAGCTCGCAACTTGCTGCAGTGCCAAGTACCTTCAGATTTCTGTGCGTCTGGCTGTGAAGGTGGATGGCCAGAGAGCAGCATGCTCTGGGAGATCCAGTGGAAATCAAGACAGAAGCTCCAACCCTGAAGCATGGGTCTGCTCACCTGGAGTCTTATCACCACCAGCATGCATCTAGAAAAACCTGCAGGTGACCAGTTTGTTGAAGCTTTCAAGACTATGATAAAAAGTTTTCTCAGAAAACCCGCACGGACAAATTCTGAACAAAAACTGTCTATTTTTCAAGTATAGGTAATTATTTTATTTCCAGAAGCATGAATATCACCAAGCCATTCATTTTTGCGAGCAAGTAATTTGAAGAGTGGGCAACAAAAATTTTGTGGACCAGTCAAAACTGTTCAGGCTGGCTCCGTTTCTCAGGTGTTAACATGGAAAGCAACCCAAAACCAGAACTCCCTCCATGTCCAAAAGTTATCATTCTAACCACCTCTACTAATTAATTCCCTTAATTCATTTTGGGTTTTGTTGGTTTTTGGGGTTTTTTTCCCCTCTTAAGAAGGTCAACATTTAAATACGCACGTGCTCACTATAATGCTTAAGTGTAAACATGCTCTAAAACCAAGTCCTACTCCAGGCCAGCTGCTCAGTGTCCTTTGTATGCAAATCATCGAAGGAGCTATCTCGATGTCTTCAACCCATAGCTTTCACACTTTCCTCACCGCTGCGCCAACCACCCACTGACAACCTGGGTCTACCTATGTTTATTTTTTAATTGAGGCTAAGAAAGTGACAGAACTTCAGTTGTTGTTTGCAGGAGGGTTTTTCCCTCTTTTTCAACAAAAAAGAGGCCAAGGCCCATACAGCTGAAAGCGTATCTTGCATATGACAGAGTGTGCTGTGGACCACTGATAGAAAATGGACAGGGAGTTAGGAAACTCCACTCTAGACTGGAAGGAAGCTTGCCTTCTCTTTCATCAGTATTTAAGTTCACCTTTTAACTGGGCTAGCTGAAGTGATGGTGACACAATTCTTCAACTCCTAGGGACACACAGTAGGACAGTGAGGTTCTCACCCCAGCAAGCAGGAAGGGCAAGCATGAGTGATAGGACAGGCCAGCCTCGAGCACAGCATCATCTGCCAAGCAAATAGTGAGGGGGAGTCCCAGGGAGGCAGCAGACCCAAGGAGACCACTCTGGGAGAGTGCAGCACTATTTTGCTGCAGCTAAAGGTATCAAGAGACTACATGAAGCCACTCCACTCCCTATCTGTGAAGCAGGACAGTCCTAGTTCCCTCCCTCACCGGGAGCTGGCTCTGAGAATAAATATATTAAAACACTGAGCTAATGGAGACTTCTGTGTATCTTAGAAAGCACACAGACACCTCTACTACAGGATGCAAGTTAAAATTTGTTTTTAAAGAACCTTTTGTTTCCAGGAGCACTAATACTATGAAGGTTTTAGGTTTATCTGGAACCAGGAGGCTCGTTCTGCATCTACGATGGCTTCCCCTCTTGCCTGCGAAGCTTCATGCTAAACTGGAGAAACACCCCTCATGTCAGATAATTTTCCATTGCTTCAGCCCTCCATGGCTAAAGAAGATGGGTCTCACCACTAAAGCATTAAATGAAAACTCAGTACAGAGGATAACATGCAGAGGACAGAAAGAGGCTCGACTAGCACTGTATTCAAGATCCACAAAGGCATTATATGTAAACATGTACAATTTTTCTAAGCCACTTCTTTTAAAATTTCAATTTTAAGGTGGGGTTTTTTTATTTAAAAAAAAAAAACCCTTAAGAAATGTGAAACTAAAGTATATTGAGACCCAGTCATAACTACAATAGAAAATAACTTAAAAGGTAAATCCCAAGTAGAAAACTTTGTGACAAAGCATAAAAGAAAGTCCTAACATTCAAATGAGTGGGAACACTGTTACACACCTAAAGCCCAAGCCTGCCAAAGAGCCAAGACAGCTTTTGGCAACAGATATAGAGAGAATATTTTCTTCTTTCAGTCTAGTCAATTAGTTCATTACAATGAGTAGTTTACCCAAAGTTAGAAAATGCTCTGGAGTTGCAGAAACAGGAAGCTTGTTTTCTTCCTCCAGTCAACAAATAAAAAAGAGGGGCGAGGGAGCAAAATCTACTAATACTACATCAGCATGACAAGAAACAATCAGTGCAATTAAATATATATACTATCTAATTTGCTTAATAAAAAAGCTTGTTATTAAATAAGTAATATTACCTCAAAATGTACCAGATACCTCCTTCTCATGTACAATTATTGAAACTAGGTTGTTTGGTTTTTTTTTTAAGAACTACTTTTAATGCTCAGGCTTTTGATGGGGGAGACTGCACTTGTAATTACATTTCACTGCAAAGCCAAGTGCAGTCTATCATAAACAGCACGTAGAATTAAAAAAAAAATAAAATCAATCATCCAGCAAATAAAGTAATTTGTTATTTTCCAAAACAAAAACCTAACTAAATCCGTAAATCCAGTTACTTAAATAGATACTTGTGGACATTGTATAGATTAGCAGAAAGGAGAACTAAATTTAGGTTAAACACCATATTTAGCTGCACATCAATATGTTTTAATGGCTATCCAACACTCTGAATCACTCTCTCTTTAGGAAAAATAACTAAAAAGTACACATGCAAAAAAAAATGTGAATTGATTTTGTATATCCATTCTTCTCTTCACCGTTTAAAAAAAAAAAAAAAAAAGAAAGAGTCACAATCAAAGTGTGATGCAAGGTCTGTATAAATGACAGTGTTGCTTAGCAAGTGAGACAGTTCTGTGACTGCTTGCAACATTTGGCCAGGCAGTGAAAGCAGCAACTCTTATGCCCATGGCTGCAAGCTCCGGTTGGGACACCATTTGTCACACATGTGAAAAAGAGTTAATGCCACATGGGTGATAATGGGAACGGGGAGATCTTTGGAAAAGCATAGGTCAACTCACATTTGCCCCTAAGAAGCAAACAATGTCTCTCCCTCATAATAGAAAATTTCCCTTGTTCAAAAGCTGACTGTAATTCCTCTGCCATGTATTCCCTGAAGGTTTTCCCCTCTTTCATTTAAATCTGGGTAATTAAAGCAACAAAACCAGTCTCTTGCTCATCCTAGCAATCCAGACTTCACAAATCTCTTAGAGACACAGACACAAATTCCTCCTTAGCTCTCTTCCCACTTAAAATTAACTAGTGCTCTTGAAATCAAGACTGCTGGGGCTGAGATTGAGACTTAGGAAACAATCCGGAGGAGACTAATAAGCACTTGAGACATCCTTCCAGGGTGCAGAATTTTATATTGAAGCATCTGAATGCCTGTACATCATCAGAGTAAGACTATTGTGCCTCGGATCTTGTCCCCAAAAGGCAAGAAGTCTCTGTTTCAGGAAAGGCTTAACAGACAGAAAAAACAATCTTTCCCCTGTGTAATTACAGGGTTTTTTCCCACCATACAGGCCATTAGGCTTAATATCTTCCCTGTATTCCTCTATCTTCTTTCTAAAATCCATTTGTACTTTTAGCCTCCATAGCATCCTGCAGCAGTGAGTTCCATAATTTAACACAGATGGGAGAAGTACTTGTTTTAATCTTGCTGGCTGGTACTTTCATTACCTGCTCTAGTTTCGCACTATCAGAAATAACTGCTCCCCATACTGCACCACTGTGCGATTTTATAGATCTCTATCGTACTTCCCTCAGCAGCCTCCATCCCAAGCTGAAGAGTCACAGGCAATGTAGCTTCTTCTCTTCCTACGGAAGTTTCCCTGGGCAACTTCACTGCTCATTTCTGTGTCTTTTTCAGTGCCACTTCAAACCTGTTTAGTAGTCAGGAAAACACACTGTAACCAGAACTGATACACAGCATGGATTCAAACTGCAATACACAGATAATTTCTATTTTACTGCTTGCTCCTTTCCCACTACAGTTCTATTTGCCTGTTTGACCTCAAACTAAAAAATAAGCTAATTTTTCTCTTTTATTCACCCACCAAATCATTTCCTAAAATACAATCCCTGCTGCCAGACCAGTTCTGGGAGGTCTATGACCAAACAGGACCCAACAGCTCAAGGGGACTTCACTGTTTCTGTCAAGCACAGGAGCCATGAGAAAGCCTCGCTCAAAACTATAGAGAGGAAAACAAATACTGCACTTTCTGTCCACTTTTCCAAGCCTGCAAAACTCAGCCACTGCCTGTCAGCATGGTTCAGTTGGCTATGCTAATTGGCTGTGCATACGCTATTAATTCACTCTCTTCTTACTTTGAGGTTTAAAAGAAGTTGTAATTTGTCCCAGTTGGGAGGTAATAAAAGCCAGCGCACAGTCAGTCACGGATGGCTCTGATGACTCAGCTGGTGTGAGGTAGCTTGCTAGGACACCATCCCCAGTGTATTTGAGCCCAGTGTTTACTGTGCAATGTGTGATACATATCTCAGGCCACATGCCATGAAATATTTTACAGCCCATAACCTTCTTCTCCTGGAAGCCGCTCTCACAGTCTTCCAAAGAACCCATTTGCTTCAGCCATTTGACAGTGACACAACCACTCAGACTGCCAATGGAGAAGTATCTTTTACACCTATCAGCACTCCTGTTCCTGCAACCTGGTGCCCTTCCTGGCACCCTGGGACTTAGCAGGAACAAGTGCAACCTCATCCCTCTGTGAAAACAGTTCAGCCCTTCATTTCCTCACCTCCAGGGAGATGGTGGGTCCATCACTCCACAGTCACAGCACAGCCCATATCGGGCACCTGGCACCTACACATGCCTACACCAGGCTGTCGGTCCCAGCACAGCAGTGCTCTAAACTGGAGGGAGCTGGTCCTCTGGAGCTGAGGTGAGGCTGCTGGGACCAGAGTTGCCACAGTAGAAAGGCAGTGCCACAGCTGACAGTGGCCCATCAGCACTACCCCCATCGCTCTCCAGGCTTCAGGTTCCAGCCAGTTTCGTGCAGTGGTGCCCACTGGAAATATCCAAGCAGCTTCTTGCATATGTGGCAGGGAGGACCAATCTCCCAGGGAACATTTTTTCCAGTAGTCTCCAGTGATAACTGGGACCAACACCCTCACTCCTGAACCTCCAAGTTTCTTGCACCCTACCGCGTCTAACCTCAGCTGTACGTGTCTGAGAAGGTTTGGCTTTGCCTGTGTTTTAAAGCACAGGGCAGGTAGGAAGATGAGAACTTGCTGTTCAAGAGGGAACATGGTGAAACAACAGTCTCCAGTCCTAATCCCCCAGAAGAAAAAAGGATTACTTCTGTCATGGGAGGGAATCCCAACACAGACCTCAGATGAATTCCTAGACAGTGGGAAGGAGCTCCCCAATATTGCTGTAATGCTGGGTTTGCTCCATTTGACTTCCAAGCACATCAGCAGAGCTTCACAGTGATCCATCCATGATGGAAACCACTTTTATGTGAACTCCTTTTTTAGAAAAAAAAAAAAAAAAAAAGGAGAAAGAAAAAAGGAAAATGCAGTTTGCAGACATGGAATGCCTTGTTGTGGCCCACTAACTGGATCAATCTGTCTCTGAATTCTAGTACTACTACCTCTGGCACTTCTATTAAACATTTCATTTATCTGGTAGAACTCCAAGCTCCTGGATTTCCACAGAATCCCATACCATTTAGAAAACATTCCTAGTTTCTGTTAATAGATGTTTTGGAGGATCTCACTGAAGACATAATGGAAAAATCACTTCAGCCATACTCTGTTGAAATTCAAACTATATAAAGAATCTCACTCTCTGCTACATTCCATCAGTTTTAAGGATACTCCTTACTGGATGCCAGTTGGTTTCCTCTACAGTAAACTCTCAAGACTTTTCAAAACAAATAATTTGCAAGCTTGATCAGATGCTACCTGAGCTAGCTAGAAAGCAAAATAAAACCCTAAAACAAAAGCAGACAAAAAAACCAAGCAAACAAACAAAAAAACACCATCAAAACAAACAAACAAAAAAACCCCAAGAAATCACTCATCATTCCTATTTATAACCACCTTTAATTTTTATAATTAAACATCCAAACTCTGGATTTAATATTAGCCAGCTGTTAATAGTTTAACATGTAAAAGCCCAGTTGTCACATTCAAGTATTTTTGTGGAGTTATACTAACACTTAACTCTTGCAGTCACACCCAATGCTACCCTTGGCATTATACACATCTTTAAAATTATTTACAATGCTATTTATTTCTGTGTGCAAACATTCCATAGAACACCAACATAAATACCGCAGTGAGAATCTTTTTCTCTTTCATAACCATTTTCTCTCCAGGCTGTCTTAACCAGGACAGTATTTGCAAACTGTACAAGAACAACACTGAAGCAAAGAAACTGCATGTGGTTTAACAAGGAATAACCTTTGGAAAGCCATTTAGATGAAGAATCATTTATAGCTTTCCTTAATTGCTATACTCAGTTCACTTTGGAGCTCAGTAGCATTACAGAAGAGAAGCAATACCATCTATCAGTGAGAAGCTTTACTCCTTTCAAAATCCTTTATTTACTGCTGCTCCAGACATTCCATAAACAAGTCCAGCTTTAGCAGGAGTTTTCTGCATTTATTTTCCTGCCAGCAGTGCATTTTTAGATAAAAATAAAATAATCAGTATAATCTAGGCTAGAGTTCCATATGTTACTAAAGAAGTAGATAAAGAGAGTAGCTGTCCTCTGTGCTCCAACAAAACACTGCCTGAAGACAGCTCAGCAACACCAGAACCAATATGGTCTAAATTTGTCTTGGGTTGTAGACCTAAAAAAATAACACATGATAGCAGGAACCAATTGCCACAACTCGGCTGATGAAGGGACAGGAGTTTTGGTGGCCTGTCTGGTCTCTTTGCTCAGGCAGAACCTGAGCACGTACCTGGGCTCAGTTTGGTTTATTCATGATTGCCTAGCAGAACATCCCATCCATGGGCTATCCTGGGTGGCCTCCTTCCCTCAAGAGGCACAGGGACACGTTGCGACCTAAAAAATAATTGTGGTGACAATGTTAGCAGCTGACCACCAGCCACTGCCTTTGCCAGCAGGTCCTCCCTTGTCAGATGATGAAGGTTTATCTGATCTAACAGAGAGGGATGCCTTCCTACCCCCAGGAAAAAATAACACAGAGTATGAAGCCTGCTCTGCGTTCAGCTACAGGGAGCCATAGGAAGGACACCGGTCAGGAGAAGACCGTGGGGATTGCTCTGACAGCCACATCTGGCTGCTGTCCCTCCCAGGATTGTGGCAGAACAACTATGCCTGCCTCTCCCCCAGCCAAGTTCAGTGCGGGCGGTGGGTACAGAAACACCACCGTGCCCGCACGTGGCCGAACCAGCCATAGGGACATGGCGAAGCAGTAAAATCTTGCTCTCTCTGACTGCTCAGCAGAGGTAGGTGGCCCCTACCAAAAAAGGGCCAACAGCCAAACAACAACCAGCCCCACACCCCCAAACACCATGTGAACTGAAAAGCTAGGAACAAATCAGATCACTTTGTAACCGATTTCTATAACAAACACAATTTGTTTCCATGCTGCATTGCAAATATTAAGCCTCACTACTGCCCTGCAGAGGTAAGTTCATTATTATTTTATGCCTGTTTCACAGATAGGGAAAGCAAAAGCCAAAGCAAACATTTTCTGAAGCGCTTGCTTTTGAATTGCTGTCCCTCTGGGGATGCCCATCTGAAGGCACTGAACCACAAATACTCCAAAACAAATGCATGCAAAAAAACCCCAAATTAGCCAATTTTTGGCTTGTAGGTCAGAACCACACTACTGGCCAAAAACACAGGTTGCCGTAGCTCTCTTGCAGTAAGCAGGTTATTAGTAAAAGCTTTTGTCAGAAGGCAAGCACTCAAGGACCCAGATACCTTTTCTAAAAGGCAGAAACCTCACTTCTGTGTAACTGTACAAGACTTCATCTCCTTATCATCATTTCTATCAGCACAGTGCTTCTTTGCCACCTCCCTCCAAAAGGCACTTTGAGATGCAAGGTGCAATATGCATGTAAATGATCATTCAAGTATCCTCTGTTTAATTGGGGCATTCCAGATTGGGGCTGCTGTTTTAATGGGTTGACTCCCAGGAAACTGACTTAGCTTGTAATGACACAGTGAATAGTAATGACCAGTGTTTAATTAGGACAGTGTTAGTAAAATTTTGCTTCAGAGGGATTAAATTTAGCTGGTGCCAAGGAGTTAAGTGATTAATCAGGTGTTAAACAGAATGTACTTCTAAACACTGGTCTTCTCCCGTTCAGTCCTGCACCGACTGAACTTAATGAGAGTTTTGTCATCAACACTAACAGAAGAAGGATCCTCCTCCTAGTACACAAGTTCCCTAATAAACATTAAGGAACGTACTCTGCACTAACAGATGCTCTGCCTTGATTAAGGGCAACGGGATTCCAGCTGCATGGTGCTCAACAGTCCCTCAGCATGCGAAGCCTTCAGTGGAAGAAAGCTCCTTGCAAAAACAGCATCAATGGAGCATTAGGAGACATGAGGCAAAACTTAGAGCAGATCTGGGGAAGTCAGTTACGAGTGAAAGCTCAAACACTATGCTAATTCTTTGCCCTTCAGCTTACATGATGAGTCTCTTTTTCCTCTTCCTTTTTTTAAACGATTACAAAGTACATCCCCGAATCTGAAATGAGCACTAGTGAGACAAGTCCTCGAGCCACAGGGTTCTGTGACAGCTCCTGCAGTGCCCATGCAATCACTAGGGCCACTACGTACAGGTCGCTGCGAGAGAAAGCACTCGCATCCACCAGTGTACAGCTGGGTAAGATCTCCACTGGAGTCAGCTGCGCAACCTGACTCGCAGGAAGGCTCTGTGCATTCAGTGCTGCCCACAGAAAGCACTCGCGGCTCAAGCATCAGCCAGGCGCATGCAAGGGAGCCTGTGCTCAAAGGAGCCTGTGCTCAAAGGAGCCCTGGTCTGGAAGATCTGAAGCAGCTCATCCCACCCCATATTCCCAGTTTTAGCTCCCTTGCAACTCCACACTCGTGCCAGCACAATTGTCTCTATGGTCGCATGGCAAATCAGACTAAGCAACTGGAAGTGCCAGATACATAAAAAGGAAAATAAACAAATGAAACTGCACCCTTTCGGTCCCTCCTATTTGCCTGATGAATTTTGAACCTCCTTATGACACCACAGTGATATTCTCAAGGTATTATAATTTCAGGGGAAAAAAAAAAAAAAAAAAAAAAAGGAGATCCTCACAATCAGAAAGCTCCAGGTGAGGTTTTAAACAGAACTCACCACCACGTGGACCCTAATTAATGACAAAAATCATCACTTGTGTCTAAACTTCTGGTCCTGTCTCCCTTTGAGCTTTTGCTCTCATGTAAGCCTTTGTCAAGATGTTTACGCTCTCCCTGTGCCTCAGTTCTCCCATCTGGGGGAGGAGAGGTGAGGCCACAAGGATCACTTGCCAATACCATAAGGAATGCCAATGTTGTGGCAGTATTTACAATAATATAATCAGCTAACTACTCTCGCTTGGGATCAGAGGAACAGGTTTACCACCAACGGAGACATCCCAACAGCTGGGATGAAAAAGGTGTCCGAATATGACAACTTCACCAGACGTCCCTTCCCAACCAAGCTGGGACTCCAGCCCTCAGGCTCTCTCGGTCTGGAGGCTGCCACAAGCCTGAAGCCTATCAGTTCACACAGAGTACGCTGATGCCCTAAGTTGTAGCAAACACTGACGGTCCAAAATGCACACTCCTCTCTGACCTTCAAGATCTTATTTTCTAAACCCTAGCAATGACTTCTCTCTGTAGCTTTAGGCTTTTTTACAGACACACTTAACTTGCCACAACAGCACAGTTGGAGTTACCAGGTCTGCTTGCCATCAGCCAGGCAAGCACACACCCAAGTGTTGGCAAGATCAGGATATTAGCATTATATTTCTCCTCTTTTGGAGAAAGAGTCAACGTAAGCAAGCACACACACTTGCCACAAAGTAAACACGTATCAATATACAATCGCACATACATACTGATAAGTACTTGACATAAACCGAGATATTACTTCAAGTTTATATTGATTACCAGTAGTTAAATATACATGAAAACTTCACCTCCTCAAAGTTTTCCTAAATCTTATTAGAGCACTTCTCTAATAAGGGGAGACAAGGAGATTGCGCACTGAGCAGCTCGGGCATAAACAGAGCACTAGCCTTCACTCCCTCCGCTGCAGCTTTTCATGGTTCATCACCCCAGTTGCTGTGGCATTTACTGCATGCACCCTTGCCCTGCGTTGGAGGAGGAAGGGAAAAAAGTAAGTAAATACAAAATACATCCCCTAGAACCACTGCTTCCAGTTCACAGGCTCCTAATGAAACTCTGCAACACCCTCACAGCACAATACTTGGCTGCTTTTCAGAACACAGCAGCTTAGCAGTGAAGCTGGAGAACAGTGCGGGGTTTGCTCCTCTGCCTCAACCTCACGCTCTGTGCCGTGAGCCGCACTGGCAAGCCAAAGAAATAATCAGTCGTATAATCACACTACCATTTAAACAACTCCTCTTAAATCCAGCTGCTGATCACAACCACCTTTAACTCTGCCTGGTTGAAAAAAGCGTCTGAAAAACAATGGTAGAGAGAAAAACTGAAGAGAACGTTACCCAGAATGGTTTGACTGGTGAAGAAATGCGATCATTTGAAATTCACATTTCTGTCTGAAAATATGTACTTTCTATATCTGAAACTATTAAAATAATCACCAACAGAGATGCCAAAAACAGTAGCTGCTGTCTCCCTGCAGAAATAACTGCAAGGGTCAGCATGTAAACAAACCACACATTAAAAATAAAAATAAGTCCAGATTATGATGTTTAGAATTAGTCAGTTCAAAAAAAAACCAAACAAACCCAAAAGTTTCCCAATATCTTTCTAAATGCAATGAAAAATTGACATTTAATCATTTCAAGACTCAAATAGAAGTTTGCCTGTATCTCTCCTGCTATGTAGCTGACTCCTTACAGTATGACTCTACAACATACCTTAGTGAGAGGTTAGGGAAGTAACAGTTTTACTGTTCCTGAAATCAACAGTAGTTTTGTTGCTGACTTCAGTAAGAGCAGAAATAAGCCTTGTATTTTCAGAGCAACACATGTTGAAAACAAGGAAACACAACCCTCATGACACTTTTTTGTGACATGGTGTTGTTTTCTCCAGAGAACACATCCTCCCTTTCCACAGGGTTTACTAGAAAAAACAGTAGTTATATTTCAGTTTACATATATAGGGATCTGCTTTGTTAACTGTACACATTTTGCCTGCATTAGCATTTTGCCATACTGTAACGCGCATACAATACCCCATTATCCAATTTGTCCGTCTGTGTTATGAAAAGTCAAACTAGACTCTCTAAGCCACGAGACTTCACGGGACACAGGCCCAAACACATTTAACTCAGCAAGAGAAAATACACCCAGAAGTTTTCAAATTGTGGTCACACCGTACGGAACACAAGACTCCCACCACCGTTAAACATCCACACACACAAGCACAGGACAAGCAAACAAAAAAGCGTCAAGCTGAATAAATAAGTGTTTATTCTAGGCTCTTCCCCTTAGATAGAGTCTGGAAGTCACCTTTTCCTTCCAAGCAGGGAGAGACAACCGCTAAAGCACTCTTACTTGGACAGAGTCAGTCCCAAGCAGAAGGGAGATTCCTGTCTGGCAACAAGGCAAAGCGGCTCCTGAAGAAAATGCACGATTGAAAAAAAAACGAAAGAGAAGAAAGCATTATTTCTAGCGGGCTACTAGATAGGAAGGATCTGGACAAAAAAGGAAAGTCAGTTTTGTTTCCATCGTCTCAGCTTTATACCACCTCCACTTAAAACGAAAAACTTCACCGGGCAACCCCTTCTTCAACAGGCAAAGCCACAGAGAAATGCATCCCCTGGGCCCCGGCAGAGTGGGGCCAGGCTGCACAGCCCCGGCTCCCCTACCTGCTGACAGGCAAGCGATGCCAGTAAATGCAGCAACTAAAAATAGATTATAATAATAAAATGGATATTACACACAAAAAAAAAAAAA
>NW_010147036.1:71939-78680 GCF_000699245.1 Pterocles gutturalis | reverse complement strand
AGCAGGGAGAGTCCCGAAAGCGCACTCACAGAACATAGATAACAGTTCAAGTGTCCCAGACCGAGAGCTGACTGGGATGGGGGGGGGGAAAGGCCTTGGGAGAGCGACCACCTGGAGCGAGATGACCCGGAGCAAAAGAGATCCGGAACCAAAAGGGCCGATCTTCTGGAGGGTCCTCACCTATATCTTGGGCATGATGTGTGTGTTATGGAATAGACTATTGGCCGCTCTGGGCCTCAATCCTGAACCTAAGATCAAATCCTGGGCTAGTAACTGGGGCTGTGCTCCCTCCCAGCTTCTCCTGTTTGCAGACAGCCAGAGAAGCTGAAAGACCTTGGCAGCCACATAAACATCAATTTTTATCAGCTTTCTTCTGAGCACAAATCCAAAACACAGCCTCTTGCTAGCTATTATGAAGAAAGTTAACTCTGTCTCAGCTTAACCCAGGACACTTAAGATAATTGGGAAATATTTATGAAGTGGCTATTAATTCTGTGTGATGCATTATCATATGCAAGATATGTAATACGCACTGGCTTACTGAATTGCCAATTAAGGGAGCAGTAGAGTTCAGAAATGCTGAAAATTTTGTCAAGAGCACCACCCAAAATGGGTAAATGCTTGCTAATTTTGTTTCAGGGTGGCTATATAAATCTGCCAATAATCTTTAAATGTACTAAAGTACTTTAGAAAAGGTATTTAAATTTAATTAATGTATAAATAATTTTAAATGTTCAACTATAATGTTAAAAGTTTTCCATCATGACAAAGCCCAGCTAGAAATTTTGCAGTTACATTCACTGAAACTCAATAGATCCAAATGCAAAAACAAATTTAAACTTAATTAATTCCCAGATAAAGGAAGGAGACTTGTATGAAATAATAGACATGAAATACTATAATAAAAAATACTATTTTTAAATGTTACTCAACAGCTTATAGTTTGATAGTGAATTAACATTCAATATAACTGAACACAAATAATCATCTTTACTTGTGTGGAATTTTAGACTAGTTCTTTCATTAGGAAAGTTTTGGCAAACTTGCAGAGGAAGTATGAAAAAGTTTTGCAGCCTCTCAGTTTTAGTTTGGCAGACTGGTTTAGTCTTGAAACCATAATGACAAGGAGCATCCTTATTGCATGTGTGTTAATAGTTCTGAAATGTTTCAAGAATTAAAGAAGAAATAAAGAAATATAGATAATTGTTTCAGGAAATAGATATTATAGGGATTTCCTAAAAGTTTTGTCAGAATACATCCATTTCCACTTTACAGATGGAATAACCAGTTATCAACTATTCTGAGATTTATAATGTAGCTCGTGTTTTCTCTATATTGTTTTGACATACTTGCATCAGAGCTCACGCTTTTCTTCTGGTGATGCTGTTTGGATGCAAGCAGATAGTGTAGGCTTGTGTGTGCCTTGAATCATGTTACAGGAGAAAAGTAATGTGTCTAAGCGTACATGTTATTTGGGGCTCAGCCAGACCACTGCTGTGTATCCTGTCTGTCCTTCAAGTGCCACCATGTGTCTGATGCTAGGCACAGAAATTGACCAAAGGTCTTGATGTTACATGCCATAAGAGCGTTTGGGATTTATAGGCAGCCTGTGGACTTCATTGATGGAGGCAGATAATCACTAGACATACTATGAGGACTATGTGGATGTTTTAAATCTATCCCTGGCCTAGGCAACATCAAGCCTGATCATTGTGCCTTTTTTTGCACTTGGTTTTTATTAGTGCTTTTTCTAATCTGTTGGTGTTTTGTTTTAAAACATATACAACTCTAGAGTTAACATTTGAATGAAGCTACTTTCAGATAAATCAGATGAAGACAAAACTTCAATAACTGTGCAAAGCAGTTTCAGGGATTTTGCTTTTCTGGCAGTTATGTCCAAGCCTAATTATTTTTTTTTATTTTTACAGTTACTATGGAAGATTCTCAAAGACGCAGTATCAGACCTGAATTAGGGCAGTTTCAGTTTTACTAATCGGTAGCTAAGATATTAGATGGACTAGGAATGAAAGAGACAGTAGAGGGAGCTGTAAAGAAAGGAAACCTCTCGTTTCCAGCTGGAAGCCCTGTTGATATCTTGGTAACGTCAAGTGTGTGAACGTGTCTGTTTGATCTTCCTCCTTCAGTTTCAGTATCTTTTAGGAAACACAGTCGAGGAGAAGGAGGAATTTATTACTTATACTTCAAAATCATAACACTGTTCCTGAAACAAAAACAGTAAAAAAAATTATAAAAAGGACAAATGCCCTTCTGCCCCCCAGGGGAAAAACAAACAAACAAGAAAAAAGGCAGAAAAAAAGATGCTTTTGAGCTTTGTAATACATTCATCACTGATGAAATGTTACTGATGCTGAGTAATGGACTGAAAACTGCACACATCATCGTCAGAGTACAAAGAATATATGTGTAAAAAGGGGAAAGCAAAGTTAAATAAGCTGTAGCACCAAGTTTTCAAAGAAAATTCAAAGTAAGTTTCACTGGATTAGGTGAAACAACTAAGGAACTGGTGTCTCAGTATAGTAGGAGATGCACAAGAATTTGAAAAGGAGTTTTACTCCTTTAAAGTTAGAAATTGTGAGCTTTTTGTTTTGGTTTTATGTATAAATCTCATTTCCAGCAGCAGCTACAGCAAAACTTTTGTCCATAATTTTAAAATTAAAGGCTGCATTTTCCTATAATGCAGTTTCAGGCATGAGATGTCAGAAGCGTCATTAGCATGCTTTTACTTATATTTTGCTTTCTTATTTTGTAGGTTACGTTTTGAGGCTGTATCTCAGACTTCTCCTACTACCTTGTACCTCTTTCTGAGGAATATATTTGCTGTCTGTGACATGAACATCATGGAAGGAGCACTCTTCTGTGATTCCATCTGTTCCAATGAGATACTTTATAAGGAACAAGTATGTGTGGCTTAAAGTAATACTCTGGAATTGATGTTACTTTTTGATCAGCTTTATTTCTTAATTTCAAGATAAGTGGTGCAGAGTACTTAATTTTCTGTTAAGCTACCTGGTCTTCCTTTCTGAAGTATTTTAGTAGCTGTTGGTTATTTTGTATCCTGGTGCAAAGATGTTTTTTGAGTGAGTTATTACCTCATTAATAGCATAATCCGAATCCCACTGATTCCAACTCACGAAGGCTTTTCCTTGACTTCTGCAGTGGTAGACTATAATGTAAAAAAGAGGTATAATCATTGCTAGTTTTGACCTACTATGATGCAGCTTGGATGTTTAATGTAAACTTTTCTGCTATTTAATACATATATTTTCATTAATATTGAACTTCCAACGGGGTTTCATGGTTTTAATATGCTAAGCTTCTTTTAGCTTATTTCAGACTTTCTTTACAGTATAATGGCGTGTTAATAAAACAAAATGTTTCTTTGTTATTTGGATAACCACTTTGCCTTCTGGATTATTACATTCCTATTCCCCTCTTTCTTTACTGAAGTACTTGTTTCTTAAAAATGTGAGCAGCTGATTACTCAGTGACTTTACTGGATCTGCTCACCCATGCAAGGATTGCAGCAGATAACTGGAAGGCAAAGAAAGGAATTGTTATCCTCCCCTTACCTATTCTGGGAGGTTAACATGTGAAATGTCCATTCAATACAGGTTGGGGTTGTTAACCAGGCTTTGTAAACTGTATGGAAAAATTGAGAGGGCAAAATTAGGTCAAGATCAATGGTTTCCTTTAGAATAATGAATAATGTTGCTTTGTTTATATACTTCTAACAGGTGTCAATGTAAATTAATTTTTAAACTTTTATTTGCTGCTTACACTGCTTTTTAAACTGGTTATCATCTGTGTTCTTTCACTCTTAAATGATCTAAAAGAACAGAATTTATACTTGAATCAAAATGTGGTTTTCTTTTACAGGTTGGTAGATTAGCAGAATGTGAAAGAATGACTGCAGCAATTGAACTTAGCAATTGGTTGAATGATGCAAGTTATGCCCTGCAGTCTGTTGTACAATGTTATGGTCTCCTTGCTCCAATTATTTATCACAAGATTTCTTCAGTGCCAGTCGTGCAGGTGAGAGTACTTTAAGACAAAGCAACTGGCATCCAAGTCCTGTGGTTACAATGATTCAAATTAAACTTATAATGGCATGGGAGGGCCAAACATCTAGGCTTCGAGTTCTTAGTAGCTGCTGAAAGAAAAGCTTTTTATGGTTTTATGTGTTCCCAATGCATATATGTTCAGTATAAGCTGCCCAGATTCTACTCTCAGATATGCTAAAGTAACTGCAGTATGTTGATTGTTGCTTCAGGATGATTTTTTGGTATTTTTAAACTATATTAGAATCTATGATGTGACTTCTACTGGAATGCCATTCGCAAATGGGAATTTTGAGGAAAGAAAAGCAGCATTTGCATTTGGCTGTTTTGGAATTTTTGCTTCATATACCGTTTTCTTCTTCTTAAAAAGAAGGCTAGTCAATGTTTTGATAATGCAGTCTTTAGCTTTCAGTCATGTGTTCTTTTCCAGAAGCAAGCACCTTCTCTTTGAAAACAGAGTACCTGAATCCTTTGGTGCCATTTCTGAAGCAGTAGACATGGTTTTTAGATTCAGCAAGAATAAGTAGAAACATGCAACTTTTTTCTAATTAGGTAGTTTTGTCAGGGAGCATCAGTAAGAGCATGTTTGCTTTATGAGGAAGGATGAGGTGACCGCAGTGCAGGCAAGGCGCAGACTAGCAGCACCTGAACATGGCAGACAGAGCAGGGTATTGGTAAGAGGATTCACTGAGAGTACAGAGAAGGCGAAGTTATTGGGATGGTTCAGGGTCCATCCAGGAGAAAAAGGCAGAAGGATTTGGAGCCAGCGACTGGAGACAAGGCTATAACACAGGTCCAAGGTCCATCCAGGAGACAGAACTGAAGACCCGCACACCAGTACCATAGCTCAAGCAGGGACTGAAGACCTATGTCTGAGCTAAAGTGAGACTCCTGGGCCCCTAGGCAGAAGGTGTGGGAGGAAGCCCCAAGTGAGGCTGCTCAGGGAATGACTATTGGGGTGCTCCGCGACTTCACAAGTTTTTAAGAGTGTTTAGAAAAACAAAAATCTACTTAGATACAAAGATAGCCTCTTGCTTAAGAAGTCATTGGCTGTGATGACCTACGAAAGGCATAGCTAGCAACTGGAAATGGCTTATGTTTCAGATTTCCTAATTAAAGGGAAAAATAATTTAGTCACGTGTTCCTTTCATGTCTGTTAGACAAAAATGGGGAAAAGAAGTCTTTTATTGTTGGAGCATACTGGAAACATTTTTCTTTCATTTAAAGTTTGGACCAGCTCAATATAGTTTAAAGCAGTCCTCTGATAGGAGTATGTAATGTCACTGAATTAAGCATTCTTTGATTTCATGTTAATTAAATCAGCAAAAATATCTGTCATGTATCTGTAATTTAACATCTGTGACTTTATATGAACATGTCATTTATTCCAAAGGGCTGTGGTTGAAATATTGACTCTGTTAAATTCAATGGAAATTTGATTATTGGCTTTTGTAGAGCTAGCATTTCACCATGTATTTTAGATTTTAAAGTATTTTTAAGTTCACCATCAAATAAAATAGGCTGTACAGAGATACAAGCTTCTAAGTGTGTTGCGGACTCCAAACTTTATTTTAACCCTTGTATTTACTTACAGATCCTCATTAAGTGCTTGGCTGTCCTTCAAGAAATTCCAAGTGCTACCTTGCAGAGGAGGCAGGCAGGATGTTATGAGAGCATTCAGCATATGATAGCTTGTACTTCATTTTATACAGCAAAGGTATAGTGTGGATTATTGTGTTTACCGCTTAGTTTAAGATATAGCTCTTGTCATTTAGAGAAAAAAAAAGTTTTAGTAACCTGGCCTTCAGACTGGTATCTTAGAGAACCAGCATTCTTAAATAGTAAAGGTATAGAAATATTTATTTGTATCTTTGTACCAGTGCATTTTATATAATAATGACATTTTGACTTTTTAATAGAATTGAGGATTTTCATTTGTTTAGAAAATAGACTGTAATTATTACCCCGTGACATGAAATATGTATTTTACATCATTGTATGTATTTTTACACTTAAGGCAGTATTACCTTCAGGAAGGCATATGTGTAATATATAAATGTAAAAGTTTATTGACAGCAAACAAGCCATATTTGTGGTTTCATTCAGATTGACATATATGGTTTATTTGACAATTAGATACAAGAGACTTTATGGTATTTGGCCCCACATGCTGGCAGGAACATAAACACCTGGACTTTTAACCATAATACATATCTGTAGATCACATTTATGATTCAGATACTCTATTTAGTGAGATGAGGAGAAATGTGGTACAGGTAGGATTTTTTTCCTCAGGTATAGAGACATACTAGCATTAAATTATCTTCCACGGTAAATGTATGATGCTGAAAAAGTCATGTTTCCTCTAGCTTTAAGTACACCTCAGGTAAGAGCTCTTACCAAAACTGAGGTGTGGCTGATGCTTTGAGGGATTGCCCTGTGTTGGTGATCCCTCAACCTGGTCTTTATAGGAGCTGGATCTCTGTGCTCACCTCAGAAGACCAGAGCAGTGTCAAAAATCCTTAAAAGTGGACTGCAAGAAGAGACAGTTTTAATTCTTTTAAAATGTATGAAGATTAAAATTTTAAGCCCTACTGTTGCCATTTTCATGGTATTAACCAATTACTTCATGGCTGTGAGGGCAGTGTCAGGGTGAGGCGAG
>NW_010147036.1:70257-71908 GCF_000699245.1 Pterocles gutturalis | reverse complement strand
AGGGGGGGGGGGGGGGGGAGCGGGGAGCCGATGGCAATGCCATGGCCGGCGGGGCAGCACCTGGCAGTCAGGATCAACCAGGAGTCGAGATCGTTTCATGAGTTTGTGGGGATGAGGCAGGTTGGAGGTGAAGCTGGGAAGTCAGTCCACAGGTCAGGATCAGGTCTGGTGAGGGTAGCCAGGGTCAGACACAGCCCAGCATGCTGGTCCATCATGTGGGAGCACTCTGAGGCCAAGCTGAGGAGTCAGTCCATGGGTCGGGTGTCCAGACCAGTGGATCCATGGCCAGTCCGAGGCATGGCTTAGAGCATGCTGGAGACCATTTTTTTTCCTGCTTTAGAGGAGTGGGCAGGGACTGTAGGCTCAGCCTTGAGCTGAAAGGGAGCTTCTGGCTCCATAGGGGGGGGCCCAGGTGGAGGATATAAAGGCCACTAAATGCTATTAGGAACCTTGAAACCTTGATACAGTGTCTGTTTGTTGTTGGATTCCCCAGTTAAATAACTGTCTGCTTGTACTGCTGATTTTTTTTCCCTATAGAGATAGCACTTCAACAGAATAGGAAGCAGAATGGATGAATTGCAAATGCTTGTGATTAATCCACGATATATGGTTTTCTGCTGAGCATGTACTGTATTTATGCTAAAGTTATCTATACACCTATTTTCTATCCCAAAGACAAACATCATAACGTGAAGTTACGTTGCATATAGAGGAAGTACTTTGGCCTTTAGAGCTCAGTCTAAAGAAGATAAAGCCATCTAAAACATTCCTCACACTGTTAATTTATACATTTCATAATTTAAAAAATAAATTTCACCACTCCTTTCATTAATACAGTTGAGATTTTCAAATGTGCACTTGATACCAGAGAGGTAAATGAGGATCATTTAGTTATCCTTTGTATTTTTGATAGCTGTACTGACTGAGAACAGGGAAAATGTCAATCACAGCAATAGATACTTCTGGTTAAATCTTTCTGTTCTGTGAGGGTAGGTTAAGTTGAAGTAGAACACATGGATAACATATCTGCAATTCCAGTTACTTTAGAGGTCTGTAGTCCTTTTTATTAAAGGAAACTTAAATATAGAGTAATTAATTTCTATTTATAATATTCATGCGCTTTGGTGATTATAAGTAAACAATAATGAAACATTACAAGTTATGCAAAATGAAATTATATAACATGATTCTTTAACAGGTACTACGTTCATGGAAAGAATATGAACTAGCCGTAATTATTGTTAACTATGGGAAAAAATTGTTGGATTCCTCGCCAGCAACCTCACCCCAACAGTCAGCAGCTATGCAAACGAAAGAAACACACACTAACAAAGAAGTTAAAGTAATTGCTCTGATCTTCACATTTTCTTTTCTCTAAATACTGTGTTCTGTTATTTTGAAGACCTCATTTATTAACTTTTTGGTTTAGAAGTTACTGTATGAAAGAGTTTCCTTATAGAATAAGAGTTCCCAAAGTACAGCTGAGAGACTTCTCCCTAGTTGTAGCCATCTTTGTTAAGACCAGTTGCAGACTGTAGTGGGTACAGGGTCTCATCTTGTTGAACTTGAGAGGGGTTAGCAATATTACAGTTCAGAGCCATGGGGATCCTGCAGATATTTATACAAGCATCTCTAACTGAGCTTGACATAT
>NW_010147036.1:29006-70226 GCF_000699245.1 Pterocles gutturalis | reverse complement strand
CAGGAATGCTTTCTTAGACAGAAAAAATAATTAATGAATTGTATAAGTAAAGAAGAGTAAAAATATCCTAGATAATGTGGAAACTTAGCCTCTCGTTTAGTGTAGCAGCTGCTTGAAACTGAGTCATAAGAGAGTAACTTAGGAATTGTGTAGACTGAAAAATACTTCTAAGTGGAGGAAGAACCTTCAACCTCAGTGACCTTAATACTTAAATTACAAAGAGATGCATCAGGTTGTGAGGATTTCCTACAATTTAGAGTCAGAGTAAAGTGTTGATTCTCTGTACTTTTCTGTCTGTTTTTTCTTTAAGCAATTTTAGAAGATATTTTACTAGAGAGAATGTTTGAAAAAGAGGTAAGAAAGTAGGAATAATGGGAGAGTAAGAAAGGAAGCAGTGTGAACATGAAACTGAGATATATTGGAGAGAGGGACAAAAAGTCAGTCAGTTCACAGGGAAGGATTTCTGGAAGAAAATTTGTAGGACACTGATAGGATCCAGGACAATCTCTTTTCTCCATTGGTTATTGCTGAGTTTGTGTTAGTTGCTCTCAAGTTCCTACTAGAAAAAGGGGAAGTAATCTAAGATCATAGGAACAATATAATATCTTAAGCCAAGCAGACCTGACTGAAAATTATATTTTCAAAAGTGAAAAAAACGTCGCACTTTCTTTCCAGAGGAAGATTTTGATATCTGTAGGCAGTAAATAATCTACAAAAGATTATTTTTTTCTGGAAAACAATGTATTTTGTGAAGCAATATGTTCAAATATGTTGTTGTAGTCACATTTTAGGGACTTACCTAAAAATGTATTTGGTGTCAGAGCAACTCCACTCACTCCCTTGGGGAACAATCAAGAATGACTCATGGCCAGGTTTTTACAGCTATACTAACATGTTTATGAACATCAATTTTATCTCACTTGAAAAGAAAAATAAGACAATATTGATGAAATTAGTGATTAAATTATCAGATATAGAATTAGAAGACTTGAGATCTAACCCAAACTCCACATTGACCTGCTGGTTTTAGTTAGGTAAGAGCTAAGTGTTCGTAACCAGGTATTGGATATTTCAGACCACTTCTGCAAAGACATCCCATTTAGCTGCAATGCAAAAAGCAACAGAAAATCTGAGTGCTCTTGAATCAAATCTCCTCAGACTGACAAATCCAGGTGGGTGTACCGTTAAACACTTTTTACCTTTTCCTATGAAATTTTCTATGGTTTATTTGTAAAAATTATTTGCCTAAGAAGTACTTGTATTTCATATATCTTCCATGATAAATCAACCAAATTCATAATTTCAGTGATCTTATTTATCACAGGTAGTGATGTGTATAATGACGCTTATTCTTCTTTTTCATCATTTCCACCAAAACAGTCATTCCTTCTTAGACAGGAATGTTCATTTTTGTTCTGTTCTGCAAATATATATGTTCTCCCAATCTGTGTAAATTTGGTTCTGTGTTATTTAGGCTTTATTTGTTTTTCTGAATCAAAAAATGCAGTGGCAGAGGCCATTGTCCATTTATGTGGCATGTCTTACTATCCTACCATTGCCAGTAATAATGACCACTGCAGGAAATTTTAGTGGAGAAAAGGCTTCCTGAAGAAAGTTAACAGAAAATGTCCTCTTTGTGAAGGAATTGCATGTGTACTAGCATTTAACTACCTTGTAACTCAGGAATGAATATATCACCTTTAAAATATCTTTGAGTCTGGATTAAGCACAAAAATTTTCCAGCTCATAGTTCTACCAAAGTTAGATGAATTAATAAGTAGAATTTATAAAGGAAATTCAATTAGAACTTAAAACGCAGAGCCACTTCTGATTTTTCTTCCATTATTTTTACATGGCATCTTGTATTCCTTGGATCCTGGATAGAATCATAGAATAATTTAGGTTGGAAGGCATTTCTGGAAGGCATTTATTCCAATCCCCTGCTCAAAACAGGTACAATTAGATCAGGTTGTTCTGGGATTTGTCCAGTCAAGTTTTGAATTGCCCTGAAGAAAGAGATTTTGCAACTTTTTTGGGTAACCTGTTCCAATAGTTGACCACCCTTATGATTAAAAAGGTTTTCTTTATAGCTATTTGACATTTTCTGATTTCCAACTTGTGTCTATTGCCTCTTGTGCTATGAGGACAGTCTGTCTCCACATTCTGTATTCCACCTGTTAGGTAGGTGTAGGCTTCTCTTCTTGAGACTGAATAAACCCAATTCTCTTAGCCTCTTCTTGCTTTGTCGTACATTTCAGCTCCTTATCATCTTGGTGGCCCTTCACTGGATTTACTCCATTATGTCGGTATCTTGTACTACAGTGTCCAAAACTAAACACAGTAATCTAGATGTGGTCTCACAAGTGACAAATAGTGGGGAATAATCACTTCCCTTGACCTGCTGGCTATGCTGTTTCTAATACAGCCCAGTATGCGACTTTGCTGCAAGGGCACATGGGTGACTCAGGTTCTAGTTATTGTCCATCATCTCTGTATATGCATATGTCCTAGAAGAGAAAGTATTTCTGTAATAAATAGGATAAAAAGAGTGATGGAAAACTTCCATTCATCTGTGCACTGATCCTTCATTTTTTGCTGCTAACATTGATGCCTGCATTCTTGCAGAACAAGTTACAGGATGAATGTATTCTATAAATTAATTGACAATTACGCTGATTACTTAATAAAATTATATTCCATTCTTAATAAAAAGCTAGATTAATGGGTTGATCAGTTAAAGAAGAACACATTTTCAGTAATTGGCAAATACTTGACTGTTGAAGTCTGCTCTGTTGCAGAAACGGCATATTTGTCAATAAGTTTCAGGATACAAATTAAAGAGGAGTCTTCTGCTGAGGCCATGCAAAACAAATAACAAAACTTACAGCTGTCCATGGTTTAGGACAATGTGCACACCTGTAGGGCATGCTGTTAAAAATATTTTTGAAAAAACCTTGTTGTAGGAAATCCTTAAAAGTGGATTAACACTTAGCATTCCATTGATGATGATCTAAGAGAAAAATGAAAAAGAGCTGAATCTGCCTCTGTCATAGGAGACTGAGAAAACTAAAATATTTCATACACAAAGCAATTTAGATTCTGAAATTTGAAATGTTCTCCCATGTAAAAAAAAAGGAAGTATTATACTTTTGAAAATGTTAATTTGAAGCAATATATTTTTGAACAAATAGGGTAGAGTACTAACAAAGGGTGTGACTTGTCCTAGAAAGAAAAATTTAAAAAATTTGATTGTCCTGCTCACTGTCCTATTTAATTAGACATTATTTGCACTCAACAGACTTCAACTGACTGCTGCCACTGGAGGGTGTAGTTTTTGATCCAGTATCACATCTGTTTGTTCCAGAGTGCATTTTTAACCTCGCTTTTTTCAGGGACTAGCTGCATTGATCTTTTTCAACTGCAGAACTTGCCTAAGCACAAAATTTGTAGGTCATGTTTCTTTATTAAGGCAAAATAGCAACTAGCACAGGTAACATTTTTCTGGTGCTCATCAGCTGGTGATGCAGTTGTATTTAATTCTCAGAAGGTGAAATCCAGTTTCTTGTACTACTATATACTATATATACTATTTACATGTCTATATAATTTACATTACAATAGAAATATGTTATTTATAGAATATAAATATTTACATTTGTTTAAGTACATTTATATAAATATGTAGGTGGTGAAAAAAAAATCTTTACTATCTTTGCTATCCATGTACCGAGCATGTATGTTAGCAGTATCATGTGTTCAGTTCATGCTGTATATCTTTAAATATAATTTTTGGACTTGTTCTTGCTGCACATCCTCCTCAACGGATGATTTGTATGGACCTTTGTTAGACTTCTGATGAACTCCAGACATCCTGCTCATTAGTTTAGTAGCTGGAAGTTCATCAGTCACATCTGTAAGCTCTTCATTATTTAAGTGTCACAGCTACTTATGTTAGAAGAAAAGAGCAAGCTTTTGAATTTCTCTCTGGATGACAGTGAGAGATTTAAAAGCAAACTCTGTGCTAAAGAAGGATTTTTCTGGTCTTGAGTTATGATTCCAGTTAGAATTTCTATTGTACACTATCACTGCTTATCATAATGGATTTGATTTGGCTATTGATGTAGCTCGTGGATCAGAGCTTACAGGACTGGAAGATCCTTTTTTCCTCTACCCTGTGATTTCATGTTGGACGTCAAACAATGCTTATCGAGAAGGTAGGATAATTGGTGTTCATTTTAATTGTAAAGGCTTCTTTAGAAAGTTGCCGGTAAAGCTATCTACTTCGTGCTTGGAATAAGCTCTAGGAAACGCTCTCTTTATTTTGTTCTCATTTATACAAGATCAAGTAAAGCATAGCTTAAAAAAAAGTCTATGATATAGTCACATTTAGAAGTGTATGAAATACTTGCAACAAATTATTTTGGATGTTGATGTTAAGTATATGAAATGTTAATATTTTAAATAATTTGAATAATATTTATTTTCTAATAAACTTGAAAATCAACTCATTTTCTAAAGTTGTGTCAAGTTTTCAAAGATTCTGTTTGTGTGGAATGTTCTTTTTAAATTGAGATGCCCCGTTTCCACATTAAATTATGTTACTCAAAGAGGATTTTACACAAGGCTGAGTACATTTGCGTGTTTGAAATAGGATTTAAGATTCTGGTATGTGGCCTTTGCCTTATGTTTTTAAATACTGGTGTTCAAATAACAATGGAGCCCAGTATGTAAAATTAATATAGCTTTCAGATAGGATACATACTTATTTATTTATTGATGATAATAAATTATGAAGACAGCCAAACAGTAAAAGCAGTTTGCAAACAATTGAAGAGCTGCCTAAAATCTACACAACACAGCTCCACTCCTGCATTGAGAACTGTGTGATGCTTGTAAACTGTGACTGTCACTGAGAAGAGCAGCCTAAGTGAACGGCATGAAGTTACTATGGTTTTACTTGCTTTATTGTTTGGTTTAGGATTTTCAGGAATGTGTACAATTAGACATGCTGAATATTGTTATAAAATATTTTTGCACTATATACTGCATGATTCAAAAATAGTGTCTGTTATTCTAGGGCTGTAAATAGAGTGAACTTGTGATTCTGGATGCCTGGTCACAAGAAGTATTTAATACTGCTATTCTGTATCGTGACCTATCTGATTTTAGATATCATCAGCATGCAACATGATGTAAATATGTGCTTTGAGAGATACATAGCTGTAATTATAGCTGAATTCAGAAACCTGTTACAGCATAAATAAAAAAAGTGTTTATTATTTGTTACTTTATTGCAGTGATGAAATTCAGAAATAAATCACGTTTTCTTGAGTTCTTTGTTCAAGTTTTGCACAAGATCCTGAATGAAGAGATGTTTCAATGTGTTCTGGAATGGTCAGGCAATGTGCAAGATTACTTGAAAAGGTAGTAATGAAAAACTGTAAATTGTAGTAGCAGAAACTGTAAATTGTACCTAGCAGCAGTCCCATCTGCAGCCGTTTCCATGGCTCCTAGTCCACAGAAGTTCTATGAACACAGGATTATATAGCTGCAGAAAATATTGTAATGTGACCTCGTTGTACATGGAAATGTCTGTCTTGGCTGTGTCTGTTTAAAACTCCTGTCTACCATCAGCAATTTCCAGGATTTTCCTTTTCACAGACACGATTTGGTAATACGGCCATTTGCCATATTATTGTGAGGCAGTGGGAGTAATTTAGAAAAGTGTGTTGGGTTAAATCAAGAGCAAACTGATCAGGGCCTACTGTAGCTTCCAAAAAAATTTCTAAACTGAAAAGAGAAGTGTAACCAGATTGTAGACACTTACATAAAAGGATCCCAAAGAAATAAAACTACAATTTTTTAAAAAAATGCACACCAGTATTTCTAAAATTTGAAAGGCAAATAATCAATGAAAAGGAGATATATTGTAGGAAACAGGAATTGCTGTTACAAAAGACCAAAGGGATTGGACACAAAGAAGTGCCTTGCGGAATTCCAGAGTAAAATTTGGGTAATGAAGCGAACTGTTTTTTTATTTTTTACTAGTAGTTAGGAAGGTGAGATAGTTCTTACCCATAAATTCAGATTTCTATAAAAAACCTTGAAAATGAGCACTCCCTCATTTTGAAAGAGAAGGAAAGAAAAGCTGCTGAATTTACAACTCACAATGAAATAGGAATTGCACGTGTTCTACCTGTTCCCAAAGGTAACCCTTTAACTGTGAAAGGAGTTTAACATGATGATGATGATGACAATGATTTTAACTTTATTTGTTTGTCAGGAGGAATGACACCTTTGTCTGTATCAATGGAATTTCAACACAAGAAACAACTTCTCCCACTGTGTCAGAAGGCACTGATAGAGACACTACAGGAGTAGCGGAGGTTCAGAAGGTGAGTTTTACTTTTAAGGAGTCATGTATGTCTTTACTGGGCAGCAATACCATAAGCACAAAAATTTTTAAAAGCTGTCTCATATAAACCTGACCTAGAGACATGCATAATACCTAAAATTTGGGATACAAACTGTAGTCCTCAGCTCACCTCTGCACTCCTAAAACCAGGAAGAAAACTTGGCATGAGATTTATCTGAAAGACCACCAATTGTGAGGTATTTGAGATGAGTCACAGTAATGCATTCCAAAATCAATGAAAACTTGCCTTTCACCAGCTCCCTTTAGAAAAACCAATATGTTAATAGGGAATGCCTTGGGTACCATCACATTAAGAAAAGGAGGTCGGTTTAGGCTTTTTTGTACAATATGTTGTATTTACACTTTTTCATGTGGAGTTGTTCGTGATTAACTCCTTGTGCAGGTATTCAAATTGCACAATAAAGGCTTTTTGTTGAGAATTCTTTTAAAATGAGTTTTTGCTTTTATTGAAAAATAAGAATAATCTTAATGGATTTGTGTTGTTTTGGAGGAAGCGTTTTCTCTGTCAGAGCCCTCTAGTAATGCTGTAATACTGCTAGTGTCTGAGGAAGGTTAAGGAGGGGGTTTTCTGTCTCAGTTTTTGCACTGCAAAACTTTACTATTTATAATAATAGGAAAAGACCTGTCTTTATTTTTAAGATGAAAAACACTGGTATATTAAAGAAAATATTTGGGGACCTGGATGGCTTCTTAATGTCAGGCATTTGACACATGCCTTCCAGAAAAATTGGAAAGCTTTCTGGAATAATAAATATTTCTTTTGCTGTCTTATTTTGAAAAACAGTTCCAGAATTTATTTTCTGTTCTGTTCCTGTGTAAGTCAAACTGCTGTATACATCGAGTAATTGATAATGTAGGTATAAATATTTGAAGTATATCTAAGGTTTCCATGGAAAAATTTTTTTAAGAGTATGCAGGCCTCACATTTAAAGAAACCAGAGGCATCACTTTTGAAGAAACCAAGAAAAGAAGCCTTGAGTCCTAGTCGAAAAAACCAGACTCTTAGACAGTATCTCATGAAACGTCCAAACATAATGAAATCTCCAGAAGCACAAAGGTAAATGAACATAAGTGGTCAGATTCATATACAGAACCAAAATATTTTAATTGAAACTTAGTTTGCAATTAAGTGTGTATTTTAAAACTTTTTTCTATCAAAGGGATGTAATTGTGTACAGTTCACTCACTTTTCTGTTTGAGTTTGTATCAAATTGACTTGCACTCAAGAGAATAACTGTTGAAGATTTTAAAATCTCTGTATTAATAATAGAAGCTTGTATATCAGTTGTTTTAGCTTGAGCATGTTGATTCACCATGGTGGAAAAGCTATGTTCATTTGCGTACTATGCTTTTTAAACTGTTGGGGAGCTTACCTGTTAGAAATCTAATAAAGAATGTTTATTTGTTCGTGATGTTCAGGTAGTTTCAGAGTGATTTTTGTCATCCTTTTGGTAGCCTTTTTGGATTATCTGTTGTGTAACTTTTGGAAAACTGTTTCTTGATGGAAACAAATTAAAATTCATTCACCTCTTTTTTTTTTGCAGATAATTGTATATATTTGGTTAACTTGCTAATAACAGTACCTTCTGACCCAAAAGAATTTGCAATATTCATTACCTGGTGCTTTGGTCACTCTGAATATAAGCAATCACAGAACTTATTCTGGAAGTGTTTTAAATAAAAAACATCAAAAAGGTCTTACATCTTCTAAATATTTACCTAAACTGTCCATTTTTCATCCTTGACAGAAAAAAATCCACCTTAATATGCTTTTCATTGCTTTCAGTGGAAGAGGGTATGTTTAAGTTATCCTGGGCTTTTTGCTTTTTCAGCTACTCTTTTGTATCTTACATAATAATATTGCTGTATAATATAATGAACATTTTATATGGTATACTCTTCTGCTCACATTTTAAAGGTGGAAAACAGGTAGAATAATTTAGACTGATAAAGGGATCAGTTTACAGTTTACAAAAAAGAAAAAGTGAGATTTGATTTGAGTACAGCATTGTATTTGTGCCAGGTAATATAGAATTGTTTGACCTGGCAGAGAAACATAAAAAAAAAATCTATGGCTTGAAATTAAAGGCCGGCATCCACATTTGAAATCAAATGTTTTCTTAGCATTAAGGATGATTAGCTACCAAAACACAACAATAAAAAGAATGATCCAAATTTACAGTATGATAATAGACCCTCCATCTCCTGAAGAGACTGTGTGAAACACGTTGTATTTGCTAAAATAATCTATTTGGGTGATTCAGGGACAAATAACTTCAAACACAGAGCTAAACTTTTTGCAAGTACTATGACAAATATCTTACAGAAGTTGGTAAAATATAAGATAGGAATTAGTGTGTGCTAAGTGCACTTAAAGAGGGAAAGCACAATTGCTTTTCTTGACTGCAGCAAAAATCCTTTTCCTAGAGATATGTCATATGCTTCTGAGTTGATACAAATCTCTGGATATGCAATGTGAGACTTCCATGTATCTTTATAATTATTTTCTTTTCTAGAGCTTCAGGAAAACACAGTTTCATTTTTTGCTACTTCATATGTTTTGGTTTAGGAAATTCAAGGAAGAGTTGCAAAAAGTAGCTCATCAAACATTAGAGGTATTGCTGAAACCAATTGTGAGTAATTACTTAAACCGAAAGAAGTTTCATCAAATATGTCTTGAAGAGATGCCCTGGAGGTCTCAGATGAATATCTATCTGGCTATTGCACACTACAACTTACTTAAAAAGAAACTAGAAGAGCAATATAACATTGGAGTTTGTGGTTCACAGCATCAGGACAGGTATATTTTACCACATTATCAATGATTGCTATTAATATAGATTATCGTGTTATTACCATTAATACAAAGAGATTGAATTACAGTGTCATCGGTCAGTTCATCATATAAACAGTTCAGCTTCCAAATGCCAATTAATTTACTATATAAAAAGTTTTGTTTTCCATCATGTGGTAGGTGACATGCACATTTTTGGTTGCTCACTTGACTGATCAGATGAAAGTTGTGAAATATATTGTACTGTGCTGGGTTTTCGTTCCTTATGACTTTTGGCTATCATGCATTATTTCTGATGCCTAAAGCTGCTGGAAAGTAATCAGAACTCACTTTTGAGAAACTGAATTTTGTGTATATATAAAAATTCTTTTTAATATTATATCTGGGTTTTTTTGTGCTTTCTTCTTTTTCTTCCATTCTGCAGTTACAATATTCTGGATCCTGAAATATTCTCATTAAACAATTCTGGCACTGTAGTGATGAGAGAAGCCGTAGAAAATAACATGAGAACACCAACTCCTCCTCTCCTTACGAAGTCAGGAATGACCAAAAACCAAACTTGTAAGAACATTTAACATGCACAACTGGTATCAGTTTCAACTTACCTTTTACTTTCTCTTCATTTCTATCTGACCTCCATCACTAGTTCTGCACATCACCTTTGGAAAAGCACTTATGACAATTTAAAGAGAAGATGTTTCTGGATTTCAGAAGTGTCCTCTGTATTTTCTCTTTTTGGCATACCGAGTATAAAAGAGGTCATAGTCAATAATGGGGCATTTATAACTCTGAGCATTGTTTATTGTATTGATAAACATGTTACTTTTTATCTAGTGGTTATTCTTTATCTTATGCTTTAGTAACAAGTTTATAAATTCTCATAAATTAGTGATACTAGTTTTTCTTTTTGCAGAAGTCATGCTACCTAGACCTATTAAATTTATAATATTCCAGATTATTCTAAATGCAATGATAATTTTTATCAGTTTCTGTAGTTGTTAATTGTTTCCTTTAGGCCTCCTAACAGGTCAGTAATTTTCTGGGTCATTCTGTAAGTCTTTCTCAAAATTATAGACTGAAGTTTATTATTATCTTTCAAATTCTAAGTAGAATAATTTAGGTTTCCTTCATGTCTTTCTCCCCAGTATTTTCCTGTAGCAGGGGCTACCTCAGGATCAATTTTTTGTCTTCTACCATTTTTACTTCAATTCTCTGTCTTTCACATTTGACTGTTCTGTTATCGCAGCTATGTTCAGTAACATCCTTTGAGGTTTCAACAGGAGCTGAAAGGCTTCTGTTTGTAGGTAATTGTGAAGTATAGAATTTTGATTACCTCAGATGTTGGTGCTAACATCAATGCAAAGTAGTCTGCCTGGCCACCAGAAGTTCAAGAAGAAATCACAAGCCTGATCTTTTCAATAGTGCTCCAGGGAACATGTTCTTGCCACAGCCGTAGAGGAAAATTCTCCTATCATTCCACATAGGACTTCCTTATGTAGGAATCAACCATCCTCTTTGCCTTTTCCAAGGAGGTGTTACAAAAACTAGCAGCTGAATTCACTAGTTCTCTGTGCAACAGCTTCCTTTCAGTTATACTCTTGATGCCTACAAGTTGTTGAGAACCGAGTCACTGAAAGTTGCTGAAAACTAATGAAGTCCTGTTTACTACCTCCTAGCCTTTGCAGCAATTCTGAATGAAAGAATTTCATTAAGTGTGTAGTTTAACATAGAGTTCAAATATTGTTTAGCTTGAAACTAGCTTCTGCCTGAAACCTATAGCTCAGGTATTACTGTATCCCATTACCATGAACCTGTGTGTTTCCCCTCGGAGGATATTTGGTATTGAATAAAATAATGAAGCAATTCTACACGCCACAGATTTTGTCACAAATCTTCCTTTCTTCCTAACTTCTCCTTTTAAGAGGCCTTGGTTCCAGAGAAGTTCTTGGGAGCTTGCACCATGGTGATTACTTCCTAAAACTTAATTTTTATGAGGGTTGTGTTTTGGCTTTGAGACTAAAAACTATTTCGTACACATTATTATTTTGCTTAAGCTTTTTTTTTATCCCTGTTTTTCTCAACGCTTAAGTAAAAGCATCTTATATTTTAAATATCATAACCTTATAAATATGATAACCTTAACATTGGCATTTCCTAACATTTAAGTATTTAGCTGCCACAGGAAAATCCGAGCTGGCTGATAATATTTTCTTTTTTATTATTTTTCGAGAACTTTAACCAGTGAACTTTTTGTCTTCAGGTACAGCTAAATCTACTGAGCACAGCATTAAACTGAGTGGAACGGATACTCCTCAAACCCTAACAACAAATTATACAGAAATGTCTGTCTCTCATTCCTCCAAAGAATACAGCCAGTCTCCATCAAATAACATTTTACTGGAGCATTTTACAAAAATGTTTTTGCATTTAAGAAGAGCAGTGGTAAGATACACTTTCTTATTTAACACTTTATTTATTAGTAAGCATTGCATTACAATACCTCCTACTTTCTACATTAAAAAAACTCACACTTCGGAAACTTCAAAAAAACTTCAGTGGGAAAAAACAATGATTTCTCATTTGCAGAATGTCCAAGTACAGTGTATGAAATGCTGGACATATCACCTCTCATCATTTATATTTCTATCAAATATATAATTATTTATATAAATGTTTTCTTTTTCATTTAGTCTTTGTAACTATCCTTGTCATGTTTGTTAAGTCTTTCTGAAAATGCTTGCAGACTTACTTTTCCCTTTACAGGCCTTAGTGAATGCCTTAGTAGTATAAACAGAAGGACCAATCATTGAAAGGAAGTGCAGACTGACTGCTCTTCCCATAAACCTTTCTAAAACCAAGTAAAACTACATGTATAGGTGGCGTGAATTACTTTTTATTTGTTATTCTCACACCTAAAGCAACTATTAAATTAAATTATAAATTACTGCTTCTATGAAAATTTCCAAATTAAGGTTCTATAATGCTTTATGTAAATTAAAGTATTGAATGATCTTTTATTAAGGGTAATCCATAGACTGTAATTTTGAAAGATTACTTACACCTAAGCTTTGCAAAGAATGAAGCTTTTAATTTCTGTATTGACAAAATATAATTATATTTTGAATGATATGCATAGGTTCTTGCTCACCGAGGTGGCCACTGGACATTGCTTCAAAATGCTTGTCGAGAACTTTGGAACTATACTCGAGAATTACAATTAATTGCTAACTATTCACATTCCCATATGGATACATTTCCCATTACGAGGGGTTTACTTAGGAACACCATCTGGTTCCCATTTTATTTGGCATCAGACATGATTATTGATATGATAACTGAACTACAAGCAAGTAGGTCTCTTAAGGTAAAAATTATTTTTATTAAGACAATATACTCTATTACATTTTCAGTAGATAGTTTTATTTCTCTTGCATTATATTCTGATATCTCTGTTATTCTCTGTAATGAGTTTTTAGAGGATCTTTATAATTTGATTTGTTCTAAAAAGAAGTTTGAAAATAACAGGTAGAATAATGTTTCTTCACTCCTAGATTGTGGATCCTGAAGAAGACTTTTGCATTCCCAGTTGTTTAGGAGGTATTATGGATGAGAATGGTGGTTCTAATCTCCATCCACAGTCTCCCCTGGATGATGTGAACGTGGTTGACTTGAAATGGATATGTAATCTGATTCTTAAAACAATAGGATTGTTATATCAAATGAAGAAGTGGGGATCACTGGTACACATAGCTGTACAATTTAACATATTTACACAGTAAGTTACACCAACTCTAATAAAAACTAAACAGCAATGTTATATAGATAAATATACTGTTATTTTGCTTAATTACTATACTTTGCTTTTTTTCAGTGAGAGATACACAGAACAAGTGAGTCCGCTGCTGGTGTATGCTCAGAGGCAGCTGCTGGACAGAATACAGCAATTCAGTGGCCTAGACAGCCACGAATCTCATTTCATAAAATATCTGTCTGATAAGGTGAACCACAGATTTCTGTTTTGGGCACTGAGTCTTAATGTGAAGTAAAGATAGAGAAGTACTTCCGCTGATTAGATTAATATGGCTTTTCATAATGTGCACGAATAGTAAATTATAATAAATTAATGAACATAATTGATTGAGGTGCATGAAAAAGCTTATATGAAATGATTCCAGGAACAGCAGAGGTCTGGACTTGATGACCCAGATTTCATCCGTGCATGACATAGCCATTCCATATTATGAGCCTAAATCTAATTTCATGTTAGTTCTTGATGCCACTCTTTTAACCTGAAAACATTTATTTTTATATTGCACAATCTTTGTGATTAATTAAAATTAAATACAAAGAGACTGATTTGTTTCTGCATTGGAACACTGCTCCTGAAGACCAAAATTAATCAAATTAAGTTAACCCGAACACTGACAATACCAATAAAAACTTGAAAAACTTGATCATCAACAAAAAAACCCTAAGCTGCTCATCAAGTTCCTCTCATTAAAAGCCATGGATCTCTATATTTAATAAACTGACATTGCCACTTGGAAATTATTTATGGAAATAGCTATTAAAAATTAGGATTTCCCTTTTTTTTAACCTAAGGTTTATTTCTAGTAAGTTTTGCTATAGTCCGTCACAGGGTTGATATTTTTAATATGTTTCTATTCCTAATATAAACACAGGGCTTGAAGGAGAGTGGGGAAAGTTGGGTTTGGAATTCCAAACAGGTTTGTTCTGAACATGAGCGTGGAGTTCAGGAGCCACTGCCTTGTCTAGAGTCAGCACACTGCTGCCCAGGGCTTGCAGGTACTCCGAAGACGCTCCTGGCTTGAGAAGGGCGGCTGAGGTGCTCTGTCTCATCTCTTTGTAAGTTTTTGAATTCTTTCAGGCCCTGCCATTCAGAACATAGTCTTTTCTCTAAAAAAAAAGACAGTGTGGCGAGCCACCACATACCACTGTAATCTGAGCAATGTGGAAAAGTGATCATAGTTTTGAAAGACATTTTACAGAATAAAGACTAATGTTAGTTAATAGTAATAAAGATCGTTCTAAAAATACATCATCAAGTTAGAAATGTGGAGGTTATTGCTACATTTCACAATGCAGTGCTGTTCAGGGAGTCTAGAACTAGCTCTGAATTGGTTCTTTTGCTTCTGAAGTGATGTTGCTACATTAGCAAAATAAAATGTCTGTGCTGGATTAGCACTTTATAGAAGTCTGGAAGTTTGCTTTTTTGACAGAATTAGACTGCTTCTGTTACTTGCCTAGAGATATTTTGTATATCCCTATGCAGCATTACATTGTGCTTTACAGGCAGTGTGCTCTTTAGGCATACTTGCACTGACAGGTTCTTTGCAAGTATGCATTTATCCAGACAAAGAAAGGTGGAATATTTGCTGAACATAAATAAGTTGCTCATGATTATGGCAAATGCCCAATAAGATAAAAGTTCAATTAACATTTAAACACTTATATCCGATATTTAGTTGTTGTGAATGTTTCACCTCTTACTGACAAGGGTGCTAGTTATTGGTCATTGGTGTCTCTGTAAATTAGTCCTCTTTTATTTTGTCATATGACTGAGTATTTAGACACTTTAACTACCAAGCATTAATTTTGCTGAATATTTTTCAATTATCATGAAACAAAACTTGCTTTTTAGATGAGTTGCAGAAACTACATTGGGCAGAAATTACAGCTGCCTGCTGCCCATTCTGCTAGTGAACTGATTTTTCCTGGATGCTTTTTCTATCCTGAGATGAAAAATGATTATACAGGTCAGAGCACATTTCAGTATCGTGAGTTCTCTTTTCTCCCAAATCCCTTCCTTTTTTTCCTATTGGATTTTTTATTTGTTTGTTTTCCTCCTTATTGTAGGTCTTCCACTGCTCCTACGATCTCTTTCTTTTAATATAAACTCAGTTTTGTCTTCAAATTATTATTTTTGATATTTTGGATGGATAGCAATGTTGTCAAGACCTTTCCAAATATATTCAAACTGTATCTAAAAGCAGAGAAAAGCAGTTGTCGTCCAGATGCTAGATGACCTACAGTATGTTGAGTGAGCTTGGTGGTCTTGGTCCAGTTTTCTGTCGGTATTGTTGGATATCCAGCAATATACCCAGAAGCTAATGTGAACCTGCATTATTATCAGTAGAATCAATATTAAAAACTAAAATGAACTATAATGTGACGAAACACCTCTTTTACCCACAGTTGTTCTTTTCAGTCAGGATTAAAATGTTACAGTCATTAATGGAACTTTGTAAAGCATAGTTCTTCATATCACAGATATGTCAACGCACTGCATACCAAAGCTTTGTGTTGAATTCAGCTGAGGAAAGGCATTAAACAATAAATAATGCTGTACGTAAGAGTAGATAATATTATGCATTCACTGGAGAGAGCATGCCAACTCACAGGTTTAGTACATAGAAACTATGATAATTGTAGCAAAGAGAATCAGCAGTTGTAGCAAAAGATTTGATTCCAGACTTCAGACACCAGAATTCAGAGCAGAGAGCTGTGCTGAGGCATGCCCAGGGCAGATGGAATTCAGGGAATATAGATGTCATATGACAACTAAAATATAACACTGAAAAAGATATAAATGGTCAGAGGTGATTCATAATTTTGCTTTAATTCATAATCCAACAGGAAACAAAGGTGACAATTACGTTAATATATTTTAGTTTTGAAGTTGTGGAATTGCTCAAATATATGTTTTGCAGGATGTTTTACTAAAAGTATATATTTATGTAGTGGAAAATTGTTTTCCATAATTATTAATTCCTTTTAGATTGCCGTCAAGTGAAAGCCCTTGTTTATGTACCTCTTGATGTGAATGATACCCTGAAATGTTTTAGAGAAACTCTACAAAAATCTAAATATCACAGCAGAGCACTGAGACACAGCAGAAAGCTACTTTCATTATTTCTGGCACACACACAAGGTGAGTTATTTATTGAAGTGTTTCTCACTTAATAAAGTGTATATGCAGTTGAAATAGTAAAGAGTAAAAGGAATAGATTTTTTTAAATTCGAGTTTTAGTTGTTACTGACACTTAGAAGGATCATAGAATTTAAGTAATATATGAAGTTCTGTAAGCACAAATCTAAGCCTGATTTCCTATGATTTCTGTCTCATGGTTGGATGATAATTTTTTTTCATGCAGCTGTGTCACTTGCCTGTCTGCAGCCAAACCTCTGTCAGAGGCCTGACTGGCAGATCTTCTCAGGTTTATTTTCTCTAACAGAGCACATATTTTTATTTGGTTGCACTGACCAATGAGTTATGTCCAATGAGTTTAAATAGGAGATGCACAGACAGAATCATAGCATAGGAAACCAGATAAAAATAGGGTACACAGGAACTGAATATTTGTTCAAGTAATGTGGTGTGGAAATAATTGTGGTGCTGGAAACAGTATAATACTTTTCCAAACTGATCATATAAATTACTTTTCTGGTCTAGAAAATGCTGAAAGAAAAATCAACAGTTGTATCTCTTCAAATAGAAGGCCGGAATGTAATGTGGGAACTGGACTGATATTCTTGCCAACACCGTGTGACCTTTCTGAAGAAAAATTTAATTTCTCCAGTATGGTTGAGAGTAAACCAATACCACAGTCACAGCTTTCAGTAATTATCTCTTCCTATGAACAAACAATTGGTAATTTTAAAAATAAATCTCTGTTTACAGACAAGATGTAATATCATTCTGCCTATCTGTGTTAATATATGTTTATTCCAGTGTTATTTTCCTCTGTCAGACAGCTATAACTGTCTGAAAGCTAGTTTCGAGAAATGCACAACCTTCTTCCCGTTGGTTCAGAAAATCTGCATTAGATCCTAAACAAGCCACTGGTTGGTTCATAACCTCTACAGTTATCTCATTTTATGAAAAAGCATTGTTTCAGTGGTGTTATACTGATTAATCCCAAACTAAAAATCTGCTGTAATGTTTAGCAGATTCATTTTAATTCCATGATAGTTTTTTTTCTAGCAAACAGACCTTTCAGATTCTGTGCATTTGAATATGAGACCTAGTTGCTTGGCTTCCATCTTACATTCTAGTATGGCTGTATTCATGTACTTACAGCTCAGCACTACTACCTGTTTTTGCTGTATGACAAAATAGGTGAAGTGTAGCAGGTCAACAGATGCTGTAAGTGGTTTTGTTTGAAGCAAGGGATCCAGAAATGAGCCAGGGACAGTGCTGCTGTGCTGTATGCAGGCAGTGTTGTTTAGCAGGGCCAATGGCCTGCTTCCCAGTTTATCTTTTGAAGAGAGAAGAAATTTGAGAGGTCTCAAAAAACAAAAATACAAGACCTTGGGCAAACAGGTCCATAAATACTCTTGTTTTTAAAGTTAGTAGAAATAAAATGTACATTTGAAGGTAACATATACAAGCCTAATAAATCGTTCAAAAATATTAATGCATTGAATTACGTGTGAATGCATGTCTACTTCTCATATAAAATTTGTTCAAACTTCAGTAATTGATTTAATAATGTGACAATATTTTTTCTTCTAATTGATTAAAAAATAAATATCAGGAATCCTTGAAGTAAACAACCAGAGAGACCTCAAAGTTCAGGCTCTACATGAACTTGGAAATCTTCACTTTTATGCTGGAAATAAAAGGTACATTATTATTGGATTAAAAAAAGGGCATGGTTTCATTTTTTTAAATTGGCATTCATATACCTTTCAACTGTCATGTAAGTTCTTGTACTGTCCTCAAGTCCATATAACTTCTTTCATCTAACTTATTGTTAGCTATAGTTTGAGAGGCTTTTCTTCTAGAAATTGTTTATTTCTTAGCTAGCTAATTGCAGTTAAGCAAATTAATTAAGCATCTCAATGTTTGCAGTAAGTAATATCTATTGCTTGACAATTTAATTTTAGTATAAGTCCCAATAAGTCCTTGACCAGGAATGGTATCTTTTTGTGCTGCAGAAACTGTATTTCAGTTCTTGACCTAATCAGAATTAGTTATAACTCAGGCAATAAAGGTAAAATGAAGCAAGTCTTATCTTCCACTTTGGAAAATGTCAGCAATATGAGGAGAACATTTTTTTATGTGTTACAGAGCTGCTTTTAAATATTGGTGTCAAGCCCTTGATGAAACACTCAACATTGCTGATGCTCTTAACAATTGGCAAGAGTTAGGGTTTCCAAAAAGTGCTACAGACTGCTTTGCAGTTGGAAGATCGACGGATATTAGTCAGAAATTTCTTTCTCAGGCTGGAGTTTGGGGATGTTTACATGCAGCAGTCTTAGTGGCTAAGATAGCTCAGTAAGTATTTTATCTATATATGCATTTCTTTCATATTTTAAACAAATTTATCATCCAGGAGAATAGGCAATGTGAAATTGATTTAAAAACATTAACAAACTGCTATAAAAAAGACTAATTAAAAGCAGAGGAATTCTTCCTTTCAGGAAGACGTTTGCTCTTTTGGAGAATATTGTTTGTTCCCTTTCCGTGAGTGCTCATCTTTGATCGTAATTGCAGCTGTACATCATATGGAGAGATCATTGAAATAAAACAAAATGATAAAAAGTCATAAGTGCAAGGATTTTACAGTCATATTGATTTTCAATTGAAATATCACATCTCCCAAGTCATTGCACATATTAAATATTAATGTATCTTGAGGGCAGATTTACTGCCTGAAGTACTAATTTTCTGGTGAATTACAACTAAATGAAATTTGATTTACTGTATTAAAGTCTACCATCAATAAATATTTCCGTCCGGTACTCCTGGACTTCTGGTAAAACACTATGGATGTAATTCTGAGCTGTTCCTCAATGTACAATATAAATTGTACAATATAAAAATGTACAAACCATAAAATTTAGAAAGAGATAAGCCAGCTCTAAATGACCATTATACCCATGAAAGGACAAAGCTTCATCTGAGAAAACTGTCTTAAGAGAGAAGCAGGGCATATTAAGAGCACTGTAAAATATCTGTAACCCAAGGTATCTTTGAAAATATTGGCATGGGTATTTCAGGATGAAACCATTGTCATACTCAGAATTAGCACCCAAGAGGAAAAGGAGTGAGTTTAAGTTGATTCTAAACCACAGCTCTAATAATTCTGAGCTGTGGTGCAGTCTCAGGTCCAATTAGGCAAGACCCAATCCCTAGCTCCTTTACAGGTGCTTGTGGCACATCTTTCCTGCACTGCATGCTGTCACTTTGCTGCTAGTAGGTCCATTCCAAATCCTGGCGGGGATCTAGAGGGAGCTATCCTCTCAGCTTCCCTCTCAGGCAGATCTTTTCTATTCAGACCTGACTTGGACTGTTAAACATCTTTCCCTTGAGTTTCTCTCTCTAGAGCTACTTAGTCTCAGGCTGTAAAATGCAGATTAAAGGATTCTAATATTGTGTTCAAGATTTATAATATTGTAGATCAAAGGAGTACCCCACTACCAGGATGGTTTAAAGCTCTGATGAGGTACTGCGTGGGATTCGTTTAATCTAGCTAGACACCTACCATGTGAAAGTCCACATGTGCTAGTTGTCTTAGGCTTCCTTTATGGAGAGGAATAAACTTTTAGGTGTGAGTGTCTTGACCTGCTTTATCTTTCTTACATGGTTTTCTATAAGAGGAATTTTGCACTTAGATTGCCTGTTTTTCTCCTTTAAAGAGAATCTAGACAAGTCCCTAGGTATGTCTTTGGTGAAACGCTTCTTTCTTTGCATGGCATGGCTGTGCACCTATCTACAGAACAGGCAGCTGTTTTCCATTATGGAAAATATCTAGATTGTGTTAGTATCATTATTTTACTAGATAAAAAAAAGAGCTTGAATAATTTATATAGGGGCACATTAATATTTCTTATTGTTTGGTGTACTTTAGGTATATAGCAACATCAAAGATGAGATTAAGAACTAAATACTGCTATTTTTCTGCTATTCTTTTTAAGGTAAGAATACAATTTCATTTAGAATTAATGAAGTTGACAAATGGCTTCTAAAATTTAGATCTCAGTAACCCTCTATTAAATAAATCTTTCTCTTTTGATTGTAAAGGAAAGCTGGAGATCAGAGTTAGTTGACAATTTGTGCACATTAGATTAGATGTTTTTATTCTCTGTTTTTTAACATTATTCCTGTATTGCAGACTAAAAATTATCACTTCAATAAGAGACTAGTGTCTCAGAGAAATAATGAAATAGTGAAAAGTGAAGATGGCTAAAATACTTGGCAGTCAAATATATTTTTCTTCTCTTGAAGTGATCTGCTCAGGAAGAGCTGAATGGCATCAACAATAGCAGAGTGCTGTCAGACCTGTAGAGTCTTCACAGATTGTCATAAATTTTCAACCAGGAGAACAGACTCTATAGAATTATCATTGAAAGATATTGGTTTGTAATACTAAAATCTCAGCTCTGTAAGAAGCTTACTCTAACAATAGATGATAGTCAAAATGTTTCAGGTTCATTTACAAAGAAAATAAGATCATTAAAATTAAGTTCCAAACCTTCAGAAACCAACTATAGAGGAAAAGGGGGTTTCGGTTTACTTTTAAAAGGAAGTTTTAAGATACCAGTGACAAAACTGATATAGAAAAAAGAACTGCAAGTATTCTGCCAGTCATACTTGGCTGGGATCAATGCTTGCTCATCCCAGTGCAGCATCAGGATGTTAGCTGGCTTCTTCCAAAACAAACCAATGCCGCTTTCAAACATGCTGTGCCAGCCATGGTTGTGACTGTGTGACCTGTGCTAGGCCATGTTTAAAACATCATTTAGTTCAGCAGAGGGAGAACAAAAAACAAAGGTAAAGGAGAATTTTTACTAGCTTCTAGCACTGTAATTGCTTGTGGTACAAAGCTGAACAATTTTGATTCCTTCTTTTGACAGAAATAGTAGTAAGTATTTGTTCCAGTTGTATAATGGTAGAAATAATTGTGACTTGACTGAAATGGGTCTGATATTAATTGGGATAGGAGTAGCTTGCAGGGTGAGTGCCATGAAAAATATAATCAGTTACTGTCACTGTACCTTGCAAAGTTCAAGCCCATAATTTGTTCCTTGATTTGGAAAGCTTTCATAACCTTATTTGAATTCCACCTCTGGTATGCGCTTTAGGCTTATAAATATCTCAGATCTGAGTACGTAGATGAATATTTCTTTAGCATATCATTGCTAATCACAACAAGATAAACACAATTGGGAAGGAATATCCAACATCAGAGACAATGTTAGCACACCTCCCTTTTTGAAGGAGGAACATTTAAGTTACTTCCTTAAAATTCACATCAGTTTTAAGTTACAAGACTTAAGCTGCACTAGCTGACCTAGTGAAAGGCAGAACTAGGGTGGAACTAGCTTTTTACTGGCCTTAAAGTCAGCAGCTCTCACAGAAAGGACAGCTGAGGTGATGCCAGGGCAAAGATTTAAGGCTAAGTAAAATCAAACTAGCTTTCTTAGCTTCTGGGGAAGATAAAGATTTTTCTTCTGACGGAAGACATTTTCCCTTAAACATCTTCAGACTGGTAAAGAAGTGTTTGAACACATCCCCAGAATAATCTCACCAAATTTTTCCCATTAATTTTCCTTGATTATGGAGATGCTTGAATACATTATTAAGTTCTTTCTATTTGCTGATCAGAGGCTTATCCTAAGAACTATCTAAGAAGTCTTTGTGAGAACTGCTGGTGATTTATTCGTTTTTTTCCAGTCCTTCCAGAGATTTATTTGGGGTGCTTGGAATGGGAATCTGATAGAAATACCACTGTCTCTCTAGGAAGATTTTTCGTTATGTGAGGAGTACTTGCTGAGTAGTCTTTCATTATTGTTTTTCTACACCTAGATTAATTTTTCTTTTTTGCTTGTTCTATGAAATACTGTCCTTAGACTATTTACAGCCTGTTTTTTTTTTTTTTTCTCCATTAAGTTCACACATAAAGCATTTTTTCTAAAAAGATTTTTCATTATTTTGTCTGGAAACAACTGGATACTTAAGACATTGACTGAGATTCATTTATGAAGTCATTTACGAGTCTTAAGGGTAGGAATTTTATAGTGTTTCACTAATGCCTATACATCTTTTCACAAGTAGTTCATTGTTATTGCTTTCAGACCCTGTTTAGAGCTTCTCTTCCACATCCAACATCTGACTGTGACTTTGCACAATATGAAACAAATATGCTTATTCCTGGTATCGACTTGTTCTCTGATCACTACAGAGCTGATATCTCTACTGTAGTAGCAAGTCTGAAATTCCTTATGTTTGAACTACATTGTGCAACACAAAATTTAACAGTAAGTATTGTTTTTATACTCCAGAAATTAATTTGAAGACATCAAGTCTTTTTTTTATGTGTGAGTGTACTTATGAGATAACTCCAAAGCTCTAGCAAAATGCCAGTATGGTTAGGTTTTGTGGCACTGAGATAGAGGCAAGGTATAGCTTGCTGCCTACAATTTTTAGAATGTACAGGGTACTTGTTTATTCAGGAAGATGGCAATACATGGTCCACTTTTTTTGAAATACACTGTACTGAGAATTACTTTAAACACCGTATGTGCAGAATGCTTCCAATAATTTTACTTTCCCATTCAGTCAATAAAAGTCCCTTCTGTCTTCCTCCTCACATTCTCTTATTCTTCTCTATGGAGTGTTTTTACAGCTTTCCTCTTATGTTGATCATGTGCTTATTTCCTCCATTTAATGACTGACCACCTCCAACTTCTTTCACTGCAAAGATGAAGTGCTGTGCACTGGAATAAATAGATTGAATTGCTTACTAGTACTGAAAAAGGTGCAATTCCACCTCTTTTCCTGTTTCATCCTGTGTGCTCTAACAGATTTCGTGTCAGGCGATTATTGTATACCTCTATAAATCAGCTCTGACAGAAAACTCCCCAGCAGAAAAAGTAGATATGTTTCTTCTGTTTTAGTGAGTTGAATCCACTTATGGAAAGGTCCTGCAAGTGGCAGAGCCAGTGCAAGCGAGGGGAAAAGATTGCATGGCTGGTGGCAGGGGATTAAGAAAAGGTTAGGGGGTGGAGATGGAACAGGAGTTAGGGAGGTCGAGGCAGCAAGATGTTACCCCTTTTTTGTCAGTGAGCCATTTGTTGGATTGATTTCTTCTGGAACTTCAAGCTAAGTCTCTGTCTTATCCTGTTGTTGCTTCTTCCCATCCTGCTTTACTGTAGTTCACTCTGTGATTAAGCTTTGTCGAACTGCCCTTACTATGGGAGATCAAATGAGATCAAGGAGCAGACAGTTACCTGGAGGCAGGGACACTTAATTTGACTGCTTGCTTCACATGGCCATGCACACTTTTGATTCTTTCTGCACTCGTACTAGTGGAATATAGATCCAGGTCATAGATCATGGTCAAAGCAATTGCAGTTTCCGTAGAATGAGAGCTTCATTTCCACTGAATCCTTAATGTGTGGAAATGTTTTGGATGGTGGGCACTAAGTTTAAATCAAAATACATCAAGATTCAAGTTGTATTAAAAATAAGACTTCAGAGACTAATTTTGTTGAACTACTTCAAATATCAGTTGGAAACTGCATGGGTACAATTAAAACATTTGCCTTGGGCATTTGTAATCCAAATTCAGGAGTATTAAGCTACACTATGAAAAACAAGTGTGCATTTGACAAGAAAGTAACAATGCTGTTAGCATCTTCCAAGCTCGGGGACATTTTAAAGTGAAGAAAAATATAAAAGCTGAACAGTAATTAAACTTTGGAATTTCTTTCATTTTCAATAAACAAATATGTCTGTTAGGAAAGAATTGCTTTTTCTGAAATATATAATAATAAAGACAGTGTTCATATGCGTTACTAGAACTCAGTTTTAAAATGTTTTTTATTAGTTGCCCTTACAAAAGCTTTCAATTTGAAATGAATGCAGATAAATTTGTCAATAAGCCTTATCACCATCCAGTTTATTTTACAATTGGTATAGTTTCACTTAGACAATTGCAGGACTTCATTGTATTTTTTTTATAAAGCTCACAGAATTCTATTATTATGTTCTTACACTGAAAAAATTATGGCATCAAAATGCATCCAGTTTTAGAAATCCCTTATATCAACATCTTTCTAGTAGGCTTACTCAACTAATGGTATAGTAAAAAAAGCCACCTTGAACACAGAGAATAATTTGGGGAAACTTTACTTTCTACATTGTGAATCACATATAAGATAGTATAAGGGGTTAGTGTGAGCCAGCTGAAGAACTTTTCAACACATTCATCCTTCACAGGGAATAAGATAAGTGGTGGTGGTATGTGGCAGTGAAAGCAATACTCCTGTATTATCTATATATTTGTGATATATAATAGCAATGTACAGTTCTAAAATTGTACCCTTTATGGCATTTATAACTAGATGACCTAATATTTTTCTACAGATCTTACCATTGTTCACATTATACCAATACTTTGTTTCTGAGATTTGTAAGGACCCAGCTAAATGTATTGAAGGAAGAATCTTCAAGGTAATCAAAGAAACTTTCTTTTTATCATAGCACATTGTATTTAAAATAAAATTTTCATTTCTTTGTTAAATGTAGTCATTTTAATATTTCTTCATATATCACTACTACGAAGAGTAGTGCTTTAAAGTTCCCGTGTTGCTTAGTGTTTCTTTTCTACAATAGAGTGTAGAATAGGACCACTTTCTAAATGCAATCATTATTTCTATTCTCATTTTTAGTAGCATGAAGAGTTATTTATACAGGTTTACTTTTAATGTCCTACAGAGCCTTAACAACTTCCATCATTTCTTACTACTCTCCATTCTCCTTAAAGATATGCTCATAAGATTTTCCCTCTTAGATCCAAACTTTTTACTTGGTATTTTTTATCTTGTTCCACCATTCTTTTAAATATTTTCTCAAGTGCAAAACAGAAATTATTTTTTGTTCACAATGTTCACTTCTGGATGTGTTATGAGTATCATGGTGGAACCAGGTAGCCAGACTTCTGGGAACAGACTTCTGTCATTTCACTAGTGTTCCCTTGTTGGTTTTGTTTTGTGGTTTTTTTTTTTTTAATATCTTTCTTTCCGCCCCCCCCCCAAGGAATCTAACTTGTAGTAAGAATCAAAGTATTATTGGTTTTAGATATTTTCAGGAAATGCTGATACGAGTTAGGGAGAGTAGCTGAGTTGTACGTGACTAAGATGAGTAAAATCTGTAAAATCTGTGAAACAGATTTTGATAAGGGGCTGATTATCTTGGACTGACACACAAAGCTCTAGCCAGATGAATTAAGTTCTTTTCCTTTGTCAGGAGCAAGTTTTTGAAGAATATGTTTTTGGGGTGTGGTTTTTTTTTTTGTTTTGTTTTGTTTTTTAAGTGAAAGACCCATCTTGAAGATTTAACTTATTTAATAAAAAATGTAGAAGATTTCCTTCCATTGGAGAACATTCTCCATCAATGTACTATTTCAGTAGCCAAACCTATTTGAAAATTACCTTTGAATAGATATTATTTTGAGCAAAAAGAATAATTCAATATTATTTAAATCAAAGTCTCTGTTATTTTTTCACAGATTAAAGTACTTACAGATATAGGATTTTTTACAGAGGCCTTTCATGAACTGTCTTTGCTTAATTGTGGAGAGAGAATTCCATGGAAAATACCTGCAGGATACAGAAAAATCGAACAAGTGAAGGTAAGTACCAGTAAAGTGTAACATCGACCTATAACACTCAGTTCTCTTTATGAAACTGCACATATTCCATGTCTGCAAGTTATTCCACATTCCTAAAAAAATCCCTAAATTTCTTCCAGTAGGCAGGTCAAATAGTAGGCATTGAATGAAATTAATTTATCTCACTGAACAGCAGGAACAAAAGTAACTTTTGAAACATACATGCTGTCTGTTTTATACAGTGAGTAATGCAGATAATACTGTTAAAAAAATAATGTGTGATTTCATATGTAGACATAAAAAATATGGATAGAGTTCTTTCCCCATTAAAGGCAAAATTCCCAGCTAGGAGCAGGGCACGAGGGAGGCAGCTGGGGCAGTGCCGAGCCCTGGCCATTGGACACGTCTGTAGGGCCGGGGACAGGCTAAGGCTGTCCCTGAGGGATGGGGACATCAGCCTGCAGGTGGGGGTCAGGATCAGGCCTGGCGGGGAGAGCTGGGCTCAGCAAAGCCCCAGGGTGGCTGCAGAGGGCCGAGGGTTTGGCTGAGGCTGGGTAGGGACATGGGCCCATGGGTGGGCCCGGCTCAGGGGGCCTATGGCGGGGCTGGGCTGTGGGGAGCTGGAGAATGGCCCTTCTGTGGAGTCACTGGGGCTGGGATGGATGGCTCTGGGGGGCTGACATGGGATCCTGGGCCGTGGGCAGGGTGGGGGCAGCCCTGAGAGAGGCCCTGGGCAGCAAGAGCTAGTGGTGCCTTCAGACCCTTGACAGTCACGTCACCCCAGGTGAATCTCTTTTATTTTCTCCATGCGTAAAGCCAAGTAGTGATCTTACCTTGATCACTGATGCGCTACAAGGTTATGGAGCTGTTAACAATTGACCTGGGCTTCTTTGTCTTTCCTGTGAGCATACCTGTGCAGGCAAATACAGTCCAGAGCTATCGGGCAAGCCTCCCCCTGTAACAATTGTGTAGCCATTCCTTGTTTTCCACACACATAGCAACATAATCTAATGAGTTATTGCTGGACAGATGTAATCAAGGTTTCCCATATCTGAGTAGTGCTTTTGGGTAGTTGTCACCCCATGACAAAGCGTGTGTGCCAGTGCCAAGAAGCTGGACTAAACATGTGGTAGAAGACCACTGGGACAGGTAGGGACATCCCTTTTGACAGCAGGATTTAACTTGATTATAGAGCCACATTCTATCCATGCAATAGGATGATATTTCTAATCTGGTGATAATTACAGGGTAGTGCTGAAAGGAGAATGCTTAACCCATCTCCATGACTTCACATTTGCTTCCCTTACCCTGTGTTGTAGACAGCAAAGCTGACACTGCAGAGCAAATTGAGTTTGATGAGCTTATCTGAACAGAAATTTCCCCTCTCCCACCTCACCAAACCCTGAGAGGAAGTTTCCAGCTGACCCACAGCCTGACTGGCCTTACTCCACAGCCTCACAATGGCTACAACCAGCAGAGAACAGCACTATCCTTTTTTGGCAGTAGCCAACAAATCAATGTCTAAGCTAATTAATAAGGGAATAATTACAATTACATTTATGATTTACATTTAAAAAAACAGAAATATGGACAAACTCCTCCAAGAATAATCTGCAGTTGTACTAGGTTTTAAATAAAACATGAACTTAATAAAAACTAAAATTAAAATATTTATAGAAAAATTTAATTTGCTAATGACACTTTCATACTAACTGCATGTGAAGATAAGAAACTGAAATCTAGGGATGTTCCTCAGAGCACAAGCTACTTTACATTCTCACTAGGTTGAGACATACCCCCTCTACTCTGCTCTTGTGAGACCCCACCTGGAGTACTGTGTTCAGATGTGGGGCCCCCAACATAAAAAAGACCTGGACCTGTTGGAGAGAGTCCAGAGGAGAGCCACAAAATTGGTCAGAGGGCTGGAGCACCTCCCCTATGAGGACAGGCTGAGAGAGTTGGGGTTGTTCAGCCTGGAGAAAAGAAAGCTCTGAGGAGATCTAATAGCAGCCTACCAGTACCTGAAGGGGGCCTACAAGAGTGATGGGGAAACACTCTTTTTCATGGAGTGGAGTGATAGGACAAGGGGTAATGGTTTTAAGCTGAAAAAGGGTAGATTTAGATTAGATATTAGGAAGAAATTTTTCACTGTGAGGGTGGTGAGGCACTGGAACAGGTTGCCCAGGGAAGTTGTGGATGCCCCATCCCTGGAAGTGTTCAAGGCCAGGCTGGATGAGGCTTTGAGCAACCTGGTCTAGTGGAGGGTGTCCCTGCCCATGGCAGGGGGGTTGGAACTCGATGATCTTTAAATTCCCTTCCAACCCAAACCATTCTATGATTCTATGATTCTATAAAGTGTTATCAGCATCCTCACTGGAGGTGGTTCTGCAAAGCTTCCCTGTTCATGGCTACAGTAAGGAATGGATTTACTCCTTACTGATGCAAGCCAGGTTAAAAAGCATCTTTAAGTCCTTTCCTTAATTTGTATGGTGTCTGAAGAGCTCACAATGTTAGGATGAAATCTGGTTCATTTGTCACATGTCTTTTTCTACCTGGGTTCACAGGTGAGTGTTTGTGTGAACAGCAGAGGAGGTTCAGCACTGGGTCTCTGGTTAGGGTGTGATGCATGTAGAAGCTAAGTGCTTGTTGGACTTTTGCACAGCTCCCAGAATAAGAAGGGCCCATGTTCCAGGGAATGACATAGATGATAGAGGGCTACATCTGGAGTAGAGAAGTTAATAAAAGAGTTGATAAAAACCGCATAGAACCCAAGCGACAGTCGTGTGTAGAGCTCTCAGTTATGACAAAGGCTGGAAATTATGTTTACCTCTGCCTTTTTCCTTCCCCTCAGTAGACTGATTTGTCTCCTGGTGAAAAGGTAAAGGGTTTTAAAGAAAGGACTAGAATTAGGATTAGGGTTCAGAAAATTGAAGTACATATGAATGAAGAAATTGTCGTTTTTAGAGCCCTCAAGGAGGCTGAGGTCTCAGGTTCATCTTGACCTGTAGTTCTTTTTTTCATTCCATTCACAGATCTGTGCTCTGGTGAATAGCAGAGGAGGCATGTGCTAAGTCGAGTTAGGATTGGGATTCAGAAATATAAAGAACATAAAGGCAATTGATGGTTGGTGTCTATAGAGCTCCTAGAATTTGAAAAAGGATTTTTCTTGGTTTATACCTTTTTGTCCCCTTGCTTCAGGTTGCAGAATCCTGGTGAATGGTATAGGCGGTGTACGAATAGTTCTGGGTCTCGGGTTATGGTTCCAAAATGTAAAGCCCATAAAAGCCCAATAATTGTTGGTATTTTCAGAGCCCTCAAAGTATAGATGGAAATGCACTACACTTGTCCAGTGCTCTGCTAACTCACTTATTTTATGCTCGTGTTGTAACACATTACTTATTTTTGGTTTTGTCCATTTTACAGCCCTTACAGGAATTTGACTCCTCAAAATCTCTCCTGACTGTTACAAATTTACAGGTAAAAAAAAGTCTGAAAGAGCTAAAAATTTTATGGAAGACATAAATATTTATTTCTCTGGCATTAGTTAGAGATTATTTGGTTCAGAAAATATACTTGTTATTAGTAAAAACCAGCAGATAGAAAACATTCTCCTCAACAGTTGACCATTTCCAAAATGTTAAATGTTATGGCTGACATCTCAAGGGAGAGGCAAGTACCTTTATCAGCATTTTTCAGATGGGAGATCTAATATGTACAAATCTGTGACTTGTCTATGCAAAGCATACTAGTAGAATTATTCAGGTTTTGTCATGGTATGTAGGGTCTGATGTTTCTTCTGCTAAAATATTAAGAACATCAGTGATCTAGCTTTATAATTTGTATCAATCAGAGCTGTCTTCATAGATTTGTCCTCAATTAAGTTTAGGGTTGAAGTCCATTTCTGAAGGGAAAAAAAGGTGAATCTGTAAACCAGTTAATGAACAGTCATTTCTCATTTTAGTTAAAACTACATGTCCATCAATGACTTTTATTTTGGTTTTCAATTTTAATAATACTCTTATATTTGCCTTGTCACAGATCCATTGAGCCAGGAGGGGTAAATGTTAGCAGAGTGTAGAAAAGAACCTGTACCTTAAAACCAAACTGATAAAGTACAAAACCCCCACAATTTCCTTCACTTTTCTCTCTTTTGTTTACAGGAAGCTTGTGTGTCTCCTACAACAGTCAATATTAGAAGACAGAAATGACATCTGCCTTGACAGCTTTTGATCTCACTAGTTTCAGATTTATTTTGAAGTTGTGCTTTATCTTGAGCTTTATAGTCTATATGGGGCTCTTATTGGTCTCATGATTTTGCAAAGCTGTGTAGACTTTAAACTTCTAAATTTATTAATCTAAAGTGAGAATATTAAACTCAAGATAAAACAAGAATGCTATCATGAATAACAAAATGTTTCTATGAAATAAGCTAGAATGGTCTGACACAACAATTTTTTTCTTGCTCAGTCTTTCTCGTTAGAGTAAATTGTAACAACAGACTTTCCTTCGAGTTGAGATTTCTGAACTACAGATTTAGCTACATATTCTTTGTGACCACCTTAGCTCAAAGAGTGCTATGGACAAGGCAGAAGACTTAGGACCCACACAGAGTAATAGCTATAACTTCATAGATGCACCTTCTACTAGAAAACTGATCATTGAGGCTGTAGCAAGTGCTACTAAGGTGTGAATTAAGTTTGGAAAGGAAAACAGCAACTCATCCATAATGACTAAGAGCATATTAGTAATATTATTAATGTTAATTGTTGATAAGTATAATTATTAATAAAAGCAGAATATGCCCTGAACAAGAAAAATTTTAAATATGTCATTTCAAATAGTCCCAATTGTTCTTGTAGGTACTGGAAGACATATTTAATTGGAGTCTGTCTTTAACAATGGTGCCACTGTGCAACCAACAAACTATGAATAAATTAACCTTAGCCAAAATGCATTTCATCATTTGCCTTTCTGCCACAATAAATAATATACCTGAAAAAGTGGAAAAGCACATCTATTCTGTTGATAACAACAGCTTGATGGAGACAAGCAGAATTACAGCATCAAATGTAAAAGGTAATTATAGGAGTGGTGGAAAAGTTCATTTATTCTGCAACTTGTTTCAAGCATAGTTTTTCCACTTTTAACTGCATATGCATTAAGGTGTCATAGTATAAACAATATTCATATTAAACATTGCTGGAAAAATCAGTCATTATTGAAATAATAAGCATTAAGATTTTTCAAGATTTTCTTAGCTAATATCTCTAATATTATTAGAGCTTCCATTCCATTCCATTATTAGAGTATTTCATTCTTCTCTCTTATTTTGATACTGAAAGTCCCGATTGGAAATACAGAAAAAGGAGGCATATTTTTCAAATTACTGAGAATGCTTTGGTTCTGCTTCTGCTATCTGAAATTTCATTTGAAATGTATTTGACAGTTGATGCTGATAAGAATTCAAGACAACAGGAACAAAGAGGCACAATGGTGCAGCTCGTTGACTGCAAAGATGAATTAAATATGGCCATGCTGAAGGTAATTTTGATTTTTAGGGAAAACAAGCTTAAGAAACTGCAGATTGTTCCCAAAACATTGCTAATGCTTTCAATGTAACAGAAATGCTTATGGGAGGATGGCATGAATAAGGGGACTAGAAATTTCTGTTTCTAATCTGATTGTAATCTTACTGGCCATATATGAAGTCTTGGCGGTTTGGTGCACTTTTTCAAATATTCTGGTTTATGCTATATAAATGTCCATGGCAAATATTGTCACAATCAGATCTTGGTATGACTGTTTCAGCAACACGGGTAAAGACTGAATGGGATTCCAAGGATAAAATCCTCCTGTCAGAGGTGATGCCTGTAGAGCATGTCAGAAACTCTTTGATGGGGTAGTATCCTCTACAAATAAATGGAAAGTCATTCTCTACCATATGTGAAATGTCTCAAATTTTTTCATGTTCCTCTTTCTGATACTTAATTTTGGAAAAAAATATACCACAGCTTGTTAGCTTCTTTGTTTAAAGGGCTTTTTTTGGTTTGTTTGTTTTTGGGTTTAGTTTTTGTTTCATTTTGTTTAATTGTAAATGTCATGTTTGCCAGTTGCACATCACAAAAAGACCAAAACTGAGGGCTGACATATTCCTCTTTCGGGAGGATCTTCCACTTTGGAAGTATCTACTTTTGGCCATTGTTACAAACAAAGTAATGTACAAAATACATCTGGAAAAATGGAGGATGATTTTGTACAGCAATTGGTGTATGCCATACACTAGAAACTGGAAAGTTTTGGTATAGCTTGAAAATAACTCTAAAACAGCATCTTGAAAATAGCTGAAATAGAAATGTTAAATTAATTCAAATGGGGCATGTTTAAGAGGCTTAATATATTTCTTACCCTTCTAATCTTTCTTTAACCATTCTACTCTTTTATGTTTTTAAGTAGAGCTCTGAATTAATTGAGGAACTGTCAGAAAAAGATATTGGATGATACAAACCTTTGAATTGTTTTTTGAATTCTGCTGAAAGCTCTGCAATTGAGATTTAATTTAAAATTAAGTTTATTTTAGATTTGTTTTTCACAGCTTCTTACAGCTTTGTCAGAAATACTGTAAATTACAATTGAACTTTCAGGATACACACTGCACTCAAGGCTCTGTTGAAGTATAGATAGAAAAGAATATAATACTTCTTGCAACATCTTTAATATTGTATCTTAATATTGTATTTTATTGTTTAAAATTACTAAGCATAGTAAGAAGTATAGTTTAAAATGATCAAGTATAGCTATAAGATAGAGATAGGAATGAAAAATTATTGAGTAATATTGCTAAGCCATAAAATATGAAGTTAAGCACAAATTGCAATAGTACAGGCACAGTTAAGGTGTTGCTACTTTCAACACATTCAATCTGTAAACCTGAAAAAAGCAAAATTAACCCCCCTGCTATTTATAGAAAAGGCATATTGTGTTCAAGTTGGTTTCTTTTAGGTTGCAGTGACAGTAGGCTATAACAGAATGAAATACTTCTTAAGAATTTTTTTATTTCTTTCATTATTTTTTGAAATCATACAATGCTATGTTCTTCTCTAGGGGATTTTATTGACAGAAGCTGAAGAAATTCTTAGCCGTCTTGTGCAGAGCATACAGGACAAATATGATGGGGAGATATCTCAGTGTTCTGCTGAAGATTTAGAGACTCTTATTGAGGCCAAACTTCAGCTTGCTGCTATTTCTCAGCAAAGGCATCAAGCAGCTTTCAGGTAAGTAGTATCATGAACAACCTTATGTTGCACAGCCTTAACTACAGAAGATTAAAAAAAATTTTCCAGCAATTTCTTTCAATCATTTATGTCTACATTAATACCCTAAATTTTAGTAACCAGCCATAAAAACCCCACTAGAATATCTACAAATGCAAGTTATACTGTCATTTCATTTTTTATTATTGCTTTATTTTACTTTTTAATAGAACTTTTTGTGATACAGTGTTCTACAAAATCAAAGAAAGCTGCACTGTTCACTGTTTTTGTTAAAGTCCAGATATGTGAGGTCATGCATCTTTTATAATTTTAAAGTGTGCAGCAGAGCACTAGTGTTATCTCTGAACTATTGAATTCTAGTTTGTTCTAGAATGCCCTGTGTTACTGTCCTAAAAGAACGTTTCCTCTTGATGTACTTATTTCTATCAAATTAAAATGCTAAAATTATATTTTAAAAATTAATTTGATTAAGAAGCATTGATGTAATCTTTAACATATTAGAACAGATTTTGGTAGGCATTAATTGTATTGTTCATGACAGTGTGTAAAATACTGTTGTATTTACATGATCTGCCAGATGTGTTCTCCAAAGTATAACTTCCAAATTCTGTGATTTTTTTGAGGTCCTGATTTCTTTTGGACAGCTTCATGAAATTATAGTTGTGCTGTTCTTTGAATGTAGGGGGCACACAGAGATATATTAACACTTTGTAGATGTTAAATTCTGAACATTGTTTTAGTTTTTAGCTAGGAGGATTCTTCTGTTTCCCTGTAATTTTAAATTAATTTGTATAAGAAGGATAATAGTTTAACAGTGCATCATTTTAGTAGTGTCAAGGTCTTTTTATCTTATCTTTTTTTATCTAATTTTTTCTTACGTTGAAAAATCTTTGAGGGTACAGATTGTTAAATAGAGATGCAGCATATAGAGGTGCAGCACTATCACTTGTCGGACCATATGGCGATTAGGTAGAATGTGATCAGTATTTATGACTTTCCTTAGTTCAAGTTTGACTAAACACACCAAAGTTATTGCAGTGAATCTTACATTACAGTAAGCACCAAAAAAAAAGCAAAATTAAATTTTTTTATTGTTGCAATACTGGTGAAGATCAATGTAACACTCTTGCTGATTAAATGGTAAGGGATTGAGGTGGCCCACAGATAAAACCAGTCTTAAGAGTTTTTTTTCCTTTTTACCCAATTAACAAAAAATAAATGTTTTCTTCTATGTCAGAGGCAAACTCTCTTCTTTCTCCTAGCTGCATTAGGTGAATAAACAAACCTCCAAATCAGATAGCCTTTAAATAATACAATTCCTTTTTAGCTGCTATGGTACAGCAATAAAAAAATATTATTATCAAGGACAGGAGCTTCACAGTGTAGTATAGACTAGTGAACTGAAAACAGTAAGAGTACTGCAACATGGTCTTTCACCCAGATTTTGTTTATTTTATTTTAAAAGACAGAAGTTTCCCAAAAGCTCAGATATTAGGACTGTAATAATTTAGGAGTAATGTTGTTAGTGAAGATGGGAAGTAAGAACTTGCAGGCTATTTGTGGACATTTCTTATAATGAAATATTAATCTTTTTCAGTGCCTTTAGAATTAGATTAATTTACCATAAATTTGTCAAAGAGAAAACAACAAATCACTGGACAGTGACCTCATTGTGCTTTTAAGTGCCATGTGGAGTTTATAAAATTATCATATTAGTAACTAAGGACCAGTACACAGACTTATGAAATATCCTGTGCACACGCCTGGTTTAGCTTGATACTAGGCTTGGTAAAACTGGTACTAGCAGAGTTCTGACCCAGAGTTCCTCACCCTGATAAACTGGTTCCAGTATGCAAGCCATTTTCAGTGCAGGACCCTTCTTTTTGACATGCAGTTATATCCTAGAGCGTAGTTGCTCTCTTGGCTTATAATTTGTCTCAGATTGAAGAAACTTTTTTAGAGTATCAAGGGTTCCAGTGGATGTCAAGCATTTTATGGATAATTTTTGGGATTCTCAAATTTTTGATAGGTGTTTAATGTGCCTCATATATTGATTGTGGTCAGACAGCAGGAGAAAAACTCCCACCAACAAACAAAGCAAGGGTTTGAGTTTTTTTTTAACCTATTTTACAATTTTATTGCACTGCCATCCATGGAAACTGCTGATTTATCTGCCTCAGATACAAATGAAACATTCCTTCAGACAGCTCAATGTTTCCTGCCTGCCAGCCTAGAAATCAAACTTTGCATGATATTACAGAAATTCATCATTTTTTTCCTTTAGCAAAATGACTTAGTGGTGAAATTGTTGTAGTCAGCTGTACTTTCCTATTTTGATCATCTTGTCACTTTCTGATTCAGCTGATAAAAGGATGTGTATTTTGTCAAGGGAAATATATAGACGCATCACTCTTGTTGACAGCAGAAGAGGGTCACAAAAATTTCATCAAGGGAAGCTTCTACATTACAGCCTCTGTCTTGCAAAAAGTTTATGCCTCAGAATAGGATTATGTATAGGACTAATTCCATTGATCGCAAGGAGACTACTTACATGGTGTCTCCCCTAAGTATGTGAGGTTTCTAATTACCCAAATATGTGCTTGACTGCTTGTGTGAATACATTACTGCTTAAAACAATACATATATGAATCTTTGGGCCTGTGGTCTACATTTTATTCATGAAATTTATATGGCCTCATTTTCAGAATTGCTAAATGTTAACTGGAGGCATTGGTGCTCAGGAGGTTAGATTAATATTCGTTTAAAGTCTGTGTGTACTTTTGGGTGCTGCACCTTCTCCAAACTATTTGAGAAATACTAGCCGTTGCATCTCAAACAATGCTTTGAAAAATGGCAGGTTTTGCAGTTATTTTAACTTTGATTTCAGGGGAAAACTCTTCTCAATAACAAGAAAGAAAAGCAGTTGGGATATTTCATTGCATTATCCTTACTGTCTGTTTTGATTTTATAAGCAAATTCTGTTTCATCTTTTCCATTATTAGAGAGGTTATCTTCAAATTCAACATTGATTTATTCTGCTTTCATTTTGTTGAATAAAACTGAGGTAAAGGGATGATGAAGGAGATTCATAAGGATTGAATTCTGAGAACTGAAAGGCAAGATATTAACAGTTTTGGTTCTCATTGTTACTTTGGGGTCTATTTGTGCTGAATTGGTGTAATCCATCCAGGTCTGCATCACAAAAACAGCAAGCAGGATAGAATCAGAAATGACAGGAAGACTTTAACTACCTTCTTATCTCTGGAGGTTATCCATCCTGTGGTTAGATACTTGTTGTCAGAATAATGTGAGTAATTTCAGAGTAGTGCAGCTCTTGTTCTGACTTCTTTGTGCATGAATCAAGAGCTTTTCCTTTATGACAGTTAATCTAGAACTTCTCAAAAGTAGTACGTTCACATAGAGCCTGAATCTTTCTTGCATTAAAAGCTCTTTACAGTGTTCTGGCAGTGTAAAAAGGACTTAAGGTGTTCATAAATTATGTTTTTTCTTTTGCTTCATAGCAGCCAGTCTCTATGTAAAACGAGTCTCTCTATGTAAAAAGACAGCATAGATGAGAATTTTGGTTATACATTTTTAACAATTAACTTGCAGAAAAATATTTAACAGATGAGCTAGCGATACCATCGGGTACTTTTGCATCATTAGGAAAAGATGTTTCAGTGGGTAGAGAATAAGTAGAATGCTAAAAAAAAAAAACAACCAACAAACCCCCCAAAATGTTTTAGAAAAGAGGTAGGAAAGTAGAGATTTACAGATGTAGGGGAAAATGTACAATTAGAGGTGGAAAACTAATACCATGAGACATAGTCTTGGCAGTTCTCAGAATATTTTGATTAGTGTGTTCTTTGGGTAATAAATCCTGTTGTGAGAAAGATCTTCCTACAGTGTTGGTTTTTCAAGTGTCCTCGTATCATAAAAATAATTGTATTCACAAAGTCTGCTGTTACAGATATATGTTTTTATAGATGTAATGGAAACTGAACAGTGTATCTGAAAGCTTTAAAAAGACAGCCTAAAAAGGAAAAAAAAAACCCTGTAGTTAATATTTTAAGAAACCTGACAATATTTTGGGATCCCAACTCACAATTATTTGAAATGTGGGGTTAAATGCTTTACAAGTCCTCATGGTGTCTGTATCTTTCCAGATACTCTTTGGAGTGAGCTCCAGAAAAGGATTTGTGATTGGGGTGGGGGGCAGCAGACTCAATGTCACATGATTGCTTACAAGGTTTTGCCAGGGTGGCAACTGGGTCAATTTTTGGTTGATGGTGTTTACTAATATCCTGTGAGTATTTGGTCATGTGGATTTAACAAAAAGATTAACATATCTGGAAAGGTTTTTAAGGAGGAAGGTATTTTCTTACCTCTCTAGTTGTGGATGAGATACAGAACTCTGCTAATATATTTTGTCATTTTCAGTATTTTTACGTCTTCTAATTTGTAAAAGCCCATCCCTGAAGACAGATATGTCTAACTGAAAGTTATAGTGGAGTTCTGTTTTGATTGCTCCAACAGAATGTGATCTATCTTGGCTTAGCCATTATTATCAGGTTACATCTGTTATTGGCAAAACTTTTTCTTGTACTGCTGTTTTCTTGTTTTCGTACTGCAGTGCCTACAAATTCAGAATATACTGAGTGCACTTTTTTTGTTCTTCTGAAGCAAAAAATGATAACTGCTGATACGCGTACCTGATGTAGTCAGAAATGAAGTATCTATTATAATAAAAGCATAAAATGGCAAACAGAATTAGTATTTTTTAATAATATTGTTCTGTATCACAGCATTGCTTTGGCTTTCTCTGCAATTCAACTTCTCCAAGATGCAAACATTTTTAGGATGGAAATGACACATTTTCAAGAAGAAAATGATGGAAGGGAATGTTCGGTATGCATGGATTTTTGTTTTAAAATATTGTTTCTTAGTATATGAAGCCTTGTATTAAATGTTGAGTGATTTTCAGAATACTAGAACATAGCAGTCATCTGTATTACATGGTTACCATTAACCTGGGCAGAAAAAGACGTATGACATGCTTCAGTTACCTGCTTCCCTATAGGATATTCAGTATGTCTATAATCATAATTTTAATTTGTATGTGGTTAGGAATAACAGTTTTTATTTGTATACTCTCAAATGCCAGCATTGAAAATCCCCTTTTGTTTAAAAAAAACAAAAGCAAACAGAAAGTGGAAAAAATAGCTATCAGGTGAAAATCTTTTATTATTCAGCTCAGATATTTTAGATTTTTTGATTGAAAACCTACTTCAGAGTATCCTCTTTCAAATTGCCAAACAGACCAGTTCACATCGTTATTATGTTCCAAATTTAGCAAGATTTCAGCTGACTTCTGTTGTCTAACACATAGGGATACTGACCTATTCTTTGGAAAGCCAATGTACAAAACCTGTTGGTAATACACCACAGAGCCCACAGTAAGTCAAACTGACTCACATAGACAGGGCAACTGAGCAGAAAAGACAGACGTTGTAACACACCTAGCTAGACTGGACTTTCTTGCATGCACTGTAATTATTCTCTGTGTTGCATATCAGGGTCTTCTGTCTTTCAGCACTTGCTCCTACATTTTCTTCAAACAGCCCTATAGTCAATTTTTTTTCCTCATTTGCATCAATACAAGTCATTCATGATGATTTTTTGTATAAGTAAAACACAGGTGGTGCCGTGTCCATTTATTGCTTGTTGGAACAAATATTTAGAATGTGGACTGTAGAATTTTAGTAATAAAAGACTGTTTATAATATGTAAAGATGGCACAGAGAGTTGAGAATTCTCCCAAACACTTCCAGTGCTATATTACATTAATACTTGTTTCTAATCACCAGAAAGCTAAAAACTAGAAATAAAAAAAAAAATAATTCTTTCTAATCACTAATGAGGTACCAGAACTTGTTATTGATCTTGCTCTACAATGAGACTTTTATGGGCCTTACAGTTTTGTGTAATGTTCCTGTTTGAGAGGAATAAATTCCAAACTGTTAGAATTATTCTCCGTGACACATACAGAATATGGATACATAGGTAAACTCTCCCATAAAAGCTGGTTTAATTTTAATTTGTTACAATGCTTTTTTTTCCTACAGATTAAAAGTTAAATAATAAATGGACCCCTGTTACTAAAGAAATTTATATCTACCCTTCACATAAACTCATGGTTATAATTGTTATTATTTGTGATATAGCTGTATTAATTTGATTTATTTTAGACTGATGCTGCCCTGTTGCTTTGTTTGTAGTATAGTTGACTCAGAAAGTAAAATTTCTCTTGATTTTGGAAATTATTAGGACTCTTATGTTGAAGACGCTCGAGTGCCTCACAGTATAACAGCTCAAGATCATATGACTTTACATCTGTGGCTAAGGTGTCGTACAATGTTAGTGACGGCTCTAGTAACACAGATACAAGGCGTTGGTGATATGGAAGGTATTACCTTTTTTGGTTTAGAATTTTGAAGTATAATGGAGTGAGCCTATTCAGACACAATTCTTATTAATAAATAAGAAGTATTAACATTAATTCTGGGGCAATGTTATCACTGAGCAATTACTTGCATTACATTAATCCAATGCAATAAGGAAAAGATATTTATGAGTATAAACTCTTCCTAGAGCTTGTAAACACAAACCATTATATGAATGTTCATTTAATTATCATTATCTTTTGATAAATCACCTGTGTGTGAAAGAGCTTCAAATATTGTACTGTTATTACGTTAAATAAGTATGCTTGTTATACAAAACATTGTTGCGACATACCTCTGGCTTTAAATGTCTCAAAAGTTTGTTTCACTTTTTATACTCCAATAAATGAAATGTTCCTATATATCTCCTAAAAATGTTCCAGATTCTTTTTTTTTTTAAAAAAGAATTTAAGTGAGATACTGCAAAATACATTTATTGCAGTTTGATTATGAATAAAATGTTTTTCATTCTTCTATGAAGTTAGTAAAAACTATGAAGCTCACTTAAGTAACAAAATCACAGTCTAGGTCTGCAGCCAAACTCTTATTTAATGTCTTCAGGATAATTCCTGTGAAGACCATAACTATTTTGGAATGATAACTAAGATCAGTTTTTTGAATGTGTAGAATGTGTCTTACAGGTGAGAATGACATCTGATCTGCAAAATCTAATTATTTATGCTGGTGGCTTACATATAAAGAATGTATTTGGATGAACTTAAGCCAAGTGCAGTTTAAAAACTAAGTGGTTTTTCTTTCTTTTGAAAGTAAATTTGTCACAGAATCAATGAAATGGTAAATGTGGAATCTATAATGTCAGATGTTCTGTACTTTTTAGTGTGGAAGTGACTTCCTAAGAATGGTCGAAGACATGGGAAAGTATTTTCTTCTGTATTTTTACTATTCATTTATTCTCTTCTTTTAGAAAATGATGTGTCTGAACGCAGAAGTGTGATAAAAGAAGTAATACAAGAGGCAGAAGCCTTTGGTGATACTGAGACTCAGGCTGAAATTATGGTGCAAGCTGCTATTCTTGACCTGCAAGAAAAATGTCCTGTGGCAGGCATTAAACTTCTTTTGCAGGTTTGAGCACAAAGGAGAAACTGTTCACTTTTTGTTGATGCATTTTTTATGTAGTCAGAACAGCTGATGCCAGCATTAAATAAGCTTGAAATAGTGCTTTAAAAATATTTTTTTTTCACTTTGTGTTATTTGTCCTCATAAATAGACAGCAAAAGTAGTAACTTCTTTGGTTTATGTTGTTTATGTCCAAACAGAATATCATCAGTTTACTCCAAGAGGATACATTTATTTCCCCTCCAGCTTCTTTGACTCTTGTGAAAAGTATGCTTCTGCTGGCAGACATACTAAGACTGAGAACAGTAGAGGATACAGAACATTGCTTTTCTACAGTGGAACCATTAAACTTACTAATTTTGGCACATGAGCTTACCATTAAAGCAGTAAGTATATGTTGGTGACATATACAGCATTTGCAAATCCTTCCAATAATCTTAATTCATCTATTCTGGAAGCTATTTTAATAATTTATTAAAAATGGCTATTCCTATTA
>NW_010147036.1:20083-28979 GCF_000699245.1 Pterocles gutturalis | reverse complement strand
TAAAGTAAAGAAGTAATTAATCTTACCAAACTTTTTTATGCATACTCATCATGCATACTCATGTATGTAGTCTGTTATTTTAATACAATTCAAAAATATTGAATACTTGCAAAATGTACATTCATATGTGAAAACTGAAATAGATAGCTTGATTTTTTAAAGAGATGTGGAACACTCACTTTTCATTTGAAATGAGGGATGTGTTTGTTCTCAGCACCTCAGGGAGGACGTACATCTCATAAAATTCCTAACTCTTGAGCGGAATCCAAGTTGAACAATTTAGGTTTTTATCTTAACTTAGAATAATTTGAATTAGAAAATCTATATAAAGTAGCATATTGCTTATGATGTTTTAGACTGACAGATTTTGAAAGTCAGTATGAAGAAATAATTTGCAGGAAAAAAATTAAATATACAATTAAAAAAATAAATCTAAAGACATGAAATCTGTGAGAGGAATGTATAGTAATAAACCATTTACCTATTTGCTGATCCAAAAATAGATATGCACTACCTCAGTCTCTACCCGTTCTTGATACAGTTCATAAAGAAATGCTTTTGGATCAATTCTTTCCTTATATGTCCTAATACAGAAGTTTAATCCATTGAAATATTTGTTATCCCAAGTAATAAAAAAACACATGAATCACTTGAGACTCAGGCTTCCGCTTCTGAGACCTGCTAGCCTTCAAGAGGCTTAACAGTTTACAGCATGTCCCCGTCACCTTATTTCCATGAATGAAAAATTTGACTGGTTCATACATGTTATTTTCTTTTCTGGCCTTTGTTGGATGTCAGATTTCTTTGTAGAAATGACAGTTTCTTTCTAGGGCTTGGGTTACTTGGGAGATCTATTTCTTGAAGACTGATTTGAAGGAGTTTGCTTTTAGAAACCAAAGGCTAACTAATAAATTTGATCAAGAGTTCATTGAAATTGTTCATTTGCTTCCAAACTCCTCTATAAAGAAGACAAGTGCAAACTGAAGTAAAGGAGTTTGGGAGTATCAAGCCCTTTTCTAGTGCTCTTTTACAGGACATGTTTGAGTTCCAGGGTTTTGCAATACCTAACTTATTTTCAAACTGATATTTAATTTGTGTCTGCAACTCGATTTTACAAACCATACTCTTTTCATAGATTTTTGTTTGTGGAGAACCCCTTGAACAGCAAATAGAAGACAGTACATTGACTTGCCTCGTCCTACCTACAAAAAATATCTACTTGCCACATATCAACTTGCTAGCCCAAGTCAAAATGAGAATCGGTAAGAAAAGTGCAAGTCATTATTATTTTCAATTTTTCATTAATTTTCATTCATATTTTACGCAACAGCAGATAAACATGCATTAGAAGTGAATGTATAAATTGTTTTCATTATACAAATAAAATATTTTGAAAACCAACAGTAGATGCCTGATTGGCTCCATGCAGTGTGTATAAGCAAGGTACAATTCTTACAGGAACTATAATCAACATAGGCTTAAATATTAATGCTATAGCTTGATGAAACTAATGGGAACTTCAATTTTTTTTAAGTGGGAGTTAACAATACTTTTCCAACTTCTGTACAAAGTATTCATTCTGTGAAAACGTCCTGTATTATTCCATCTCTCTGGAAGCAGTTATGTGGGAACTAACTAATGATACCAAATCATACAGGATAATGGTCATAATTCTCTGTCCCAATAAAACAGTGTCTGTTATGGTTGTCACCCTTTAATTTAACAACTTCTCTTGATAACTTTTCTTTATATAGAAACTTGGAAATAATGCTGAATGTTAACAGAATATAACCTTTAACATCTGTCTGAGATTTGTTGCTCTATAACAAATATAGGGAAAGGAATATTGTCTCCATGTTCCTTCTGCTTAGCTTAATTTGGTGTGTTTCTGACTTATAATGGACTAGAAAATCTAGAAATCACTTACTGCACTTTGGTTCACATTGTGGAACAGCTTCAGAGTATTCTGGATTCTTTTTCAGGAAGTTATGTTCCAGGAGCCCATCAGTGCACCCCAACCACTACTTTGTATTCAGCCCTTAGGACTAGAATAGAGGTAGTCCAAAGTAAATGCTCTGAAATGCATCTGCTGTGGCTGTCAGGTCTTCAACACCAGCTGGTTTGCTCTAGAGATCCACTGCTACTGTGCTTTACTGCTTGTTAGTGCAGGCATGGCCAGACTCACTCATAGTAATGGCCACATTTGACCAACTCCTGTTTCTGAATCCACATTTTTTAAAGAGCCTATGAACACAGATTAAATAAAAGAAGCCTTTAGAACTGGTTAGTACAGAAGGAATTAGTGACTTTGGAAATTCTCAGAGAAGTTTAGGTTTTGCCTACAACTGCCAGGTGAAATAAAGTTATGAAGTGGCTTACTTGTAGTCTTTCCAGATAGTTTGTGAAAGGGTGTTGATCTGTGTAGCCGGAGCTCTTTTGGATGACTTTGGTAAACCTCAGTGGCATAATAAAGTAGTGAAACAGCATTATAGTTCTGTACTTATATCCATTAATCACTTAGATTTTTGGATTGTAACCGCAAATAACAATATTTCTTCTAAAGAAGTTGCTTCTTTTTGCATAAATTGGTTTTCTGTTAAATAATTGACTAAGAACTGTCTCTTTTATTTTCCTTAGGACACATGTTAGCTGAAAAAGTAGCTTGTACACCTGCAAGAGAAGATCCACTGCAATGGCTACATGCTCTCAAACATTTAGAGTCAGCATTGAAGCTCTGCAGAGCATCTGCGACAAAAAACTTAGATATGGAAGCTGAACTTCTTTTTCAGATAGGTAAATAAAACCCTTTTTATATGTCATGATTGCCTTCCTAGGCAATGTTATGCATGAGATGTCTCTTAAAATGGAGACCTTTTACTGTAAAAGTAGAACAGATTTAGATATTTCTCACCCTGTCTAGCTTCAGATCTCTTCTGTGTTTATGATCACACCAGTTCAGGATGCATTATGCAACAAATAATTGCAAAACTGGAGTAGAACTTCTCCGACCTCTATATCATCAGGGATCAAAGGGTGTAGGCAATGAGATTAAGGACACTGTAGAAAGCTAATTAGCTTACTTGCATCAGTCTGACCTAAAGAAGATGAGAGGCTCAGAAAGTATTTCTAAATGATTTAACAAAGCTAATGAATTACACAGTGTTTGCATGTATTTGGATTTTAGTGGCATAATATTTTGCCAGGTGTTGGTTTGTTAGCATCCTAGCCAGAAAGGCACTCAGACTCTGTAAAGTATCTCTTAAAATGCCATTTATTGGAGTTAACACTATGAAGAAAAAGAGGATAGTGCAAATAATCTTATGTCCCTTCAGATGCTGAGAACCCCAAGTTGTGCAGTATTGAATGGGGTTCCAATCAGGGTGTAACACAACATACAGGTCCTGTCTGTGGAAAGGTTGCCCCATTTTGGTCTTTTGAGCTGTTAGAGGATTTCCTTAAAAGAAAATAATTCTATTCATAATTTCTACAGTCAAACAAAAAGCGTATTCACCTAAGAACTTCTTGCTGTACTTTTACAGAAAGGGCAGGTGGTGTAATCACTGGTACTGAGAAGATGCTGCCAACAGGCTCTTCTATTACAGCTGGCTGGCTACATTATCCTATGGCTAAGGGATGTGCACAGCACAGCACAGACCTGAAGGCCACACTGTATGTGCAGCATAACACAGAACAGGCCTGTGCCCGTGCGTTAACTCCTCCTTGTACAATGGTCTTCTAGGTAGGATCACTATGCATTAGGAATCATTATGATTCCAAAATTTTATTATTTTAGCTACTCTATGAAATAATTTGCTGTACAAGCATTGTGCATTACATTTTAAACAAACTGGAAAAGAATTTGGTTAGCCGAAGAGAACAGGGGTAATGCATTATGTTGTTCAACTTTCCTGGAGGGAAAAACCGGTTGCATGTTACAGAACCAAAAAAAAAAAAAATGTTGCGAATCTGCTTTCTGTATTTCTTTCTTAGGTCAGGTAGAACGCCAGATAACTGAAGCAGGCAATGAGAAGTCATCTCGAGCTGTTGAAACCCTGTTGGAAGCTATAAAACTCAGCCAGCAACATGATCAAAAATTTGAGTAAGAAACTAGCTATATAACTTTCAAAATAATTTTAATCACACATGAACATAGTTTTTTGACAATTTTCTGAGATTTAGTATGGGAATTCTATTATGAAGCAACGTTTTGGAGAGTTTTCTTCTATTGCAGTATAGAAGAGCTACTGTACATTTATTTACCTATTTAAAACAAATGCTGAGAATATTTAAAAGCATATTTTACAGTATACAAAGTTACAGCTTTCTGTTCTGTTTCCAAATTTGTACCCCTTCTGTCAACACCAGGAACAGAGCTATCAATTAAACAGGGGTTTTATTCATATTTCAGAAGATGAGCTGTGGTCTGCCCCCTTCCAGATAACAGAAATCCAGCTTGAAAAGGTTAGCAGCCAGAAACAGGCAGGAGAACAGAGGCAGGAGGAGTATAGGAAATGTGTTAGTAACAGATATCAGGACAGTGGCTTTGGAATTAGTTATCAGCATAGAAGATGCCTGAAGAGCTGAGCCAAGCCAGCCAATAAATTCTGTCAAGCGGCTCTGATACATTGGACTTTAGGTTTTTTTTTAGTTTCTTGACCAGCCTTAATGAATAACGTGCCACGTCTGGTTAGAGACAGTGTAAAGGCAGCAATTTACCTTGATTGTTTGGGTATTCTGTTACTTAAGTTAATGAACCAGAACTCTGAATACACAAGCTGTAGCATAGTAATAAACCTCTACAGCACCCAGCATGATGCAAGATAGTACAGAAATGGACTGTGGTGATGTTTTGCAAGTTTAATTTGCTACACTCATTTAATTTGCTACTGTCTTTCTAAAAGAACATACAGCAACATTGATGGATCTTGGGTTTCTTGTTTTAGAGAACTAAACATCCCGATCACCTTTATACAAGCCCTCTGATATCTATGGGATTGTTTAATTAAAATTGTTTCTTGATGTCTCAAATCCTTTTTTTGTTAGCAAGACTAGAGAGTTAACTAAATTGTCACCAACTTAAGTGTAGAACTTGCCAACTTCCCACAGTTTGCCCTATCTTGAGCTGTACAGCACTCTGACTTTTGTATTTTGCATTACACAAATCATACCAAAGATGAAATTTATTGTACTGTATAAACAGCCAACTCTGTGCAATATGACTCTGTCCAGATAGTAACTCCATGAGCAGGACTTTGTTGCTATGCCTAGGAAAGCTAATTCATGTGGGAGATCTGGAGAGATCTACAGAGCTAGGAGCACCCTGCATAAAAAGACCGTTATAAACCTATAGGGAAGAGAAATGTTGGAGAAGTTCTCCAGGTATAGTGATTATCAGCAGGTCGAGGGAGCTAATTCTGCCCTTCTGGCCCTTCTACTCCCCTGGTGACAACCCACCTGGAGTACTGCATCTGGCTCTGGAGTCCTCAGCACAGGAAAGACATGGACCTCTTGTAGCAGGTCCAGGGGAGGGCCACCAAAATGATGGGAAAAAAGGAATGTAACACCTTTCCTGTGAGGAAAGGCCGAGAGAGTTAGGGTTGTTTAGCCTGGAGAAGGCTCTGGGGAGACCTTATTGTGGCCTTTCAATACTTAAAGGGGGCTTATGAGAAAGATGGGGACAGACATTTTAATATGTCAAGGGGTAATGGTTTTAAACTAAAGCAAGGTAGATTCAGACTAGTTATAAGGAAGAATTTTTTTACAGTAAGGGTGGTGAAACACTGGAACATGTTGCCCAGAAAGGTGGTAGATGCCCCGTACCTGGAAACACTCAAGGTCAAGTTGGACTGGGCTCTGAGCAACCTGATCTAGTTGAAGATGTCCCTGCTCATTGCAGGGGGGTTGGAGTAGATGACCCTTAAAGGCCCTTTCTAACCCAAACCATTCTATGATTTAGGCCTGGTTTATAACACTACTGAGAAAATAACTGAAAGGAGAAGGAAGCTTAGGAGGAGAACAGGAACTGGTAACCACAGTCTGTCTGAAGATGTAGAGTGTTCTGGTGCAGAACAGGAATCTGACTGGTCCTTGCTAGAAGTTGAAAGGGGTTCCTGAGAAGGTTCCTTAGCTAATCCCAATAAAGAAATGAAAGACTCTTTTGGTCACTGTGGGTATTTTTGCTCATTCTTGGAAGAGTTTGACTGAAGACCCTATCCAAATTCAGCCAGCCATATTTCAGGGAAACCAGGACAATGGATATATGCCTTAACTTTAGGAAGGAAGAGGAACCCCTACAGATTCTGTACAGAAAGATCACTTCCCTTGCAGAATTACAGTTTTCTTACTAACTATTTGTAATTTATTAATGGAATATTTGTTGCACATGATGCAAATTATATTTGACATACTCTTAAATCAGTGTGTTATTTGATAAGAATATCATAAGAAGGTTTTAGACTCACTAAGACTTCAAAACAGGATCACATGATTTTCTGAAAGAAGATACAGTTTAAGTAGATGATGAAGGCTAGATGAATGACTTGTTTCATGAGGCTGTCTGGCTAGTCTTGTGCAGGAGTCAGATTGTATCATTGTAATGTTTACTTTGATAGTAACATTCATTGATCTGTGTGTTGTTTCTTACAGGTTAATAAGAAGATCATACCTTGAAATAGCACTATTATATTTGCATTTTGCCACAAATAATGAGGATGTGTCACAGACTGATAAGATGGTGCCTTCCAAATCAAATGTATGTTTTCTGTCTTTTGGGTAGTGGCCTCTTCAGAGGAAATATATTTCTGTTTAGGACATTGTGCACCTTGCTGGACTATTACTTACAGTGACTTATAAATCATACCAATACTGAAAATCCTACTAGAAAAATCACATAAATAAATCATATAGTACAGCAGTATAATTTTATCTTGTTTGATGTTATTTCTCATGTTTATTGCGTTGAATGATAATATTTAAAATATATTTCTGTATAAAATAGGAAGAAGTAGAACCAACAGTGTTTTCATTTCTGATTATGTACTAATTAATTTGTACCTTGAAAAGAAAACATAACATTCAAACCTGGTTTTTAATTTGTAATAGTTATACTTTACCAGATTTAAATTTTTCAGTATGAATACGAGTTACAGCATGAGAAATATAAAAGACTTTATTTGAAGTGGCTACAGCATAATGTGTAACCCAAGAGAACGGAGGTAATTAAGATTCCAGAAAATGAAAAATTATAGCAAAACTGTATACAGTAGTGATCATAGTATGAACTGCTCTGAGAAAATTTTTACAGGACCAGCCAATTAGTATGCTCTGGATAATATTTTTAAATTTTAGCAATTAATCCATGGATTTACAATCAATGCTGATTTTTACAGCTTGCAAATAAAACAATAATTCTGTAAGTAAGAGGACTTATTTCTATCTTTAAAATATATTTTACCATAATATATTTAGAATCCTAATTATGAACTGGTGTATGATTTTAGGCTTCTTCTGAAGAACTCTCCTCTTCTCCAGAGGAGTCTCTGAAATCAGAAGGCTATAAAGTACGAGCCTGGATTGCAATAAGAGCAGCTACACAGGTTGGTTCAATATTCTGCAGAGGTAATTTTTTGCTTTTTTTTTTTTAAACTTCATCTTATGCTACTTACACAAGCAAACGAAACAATGCAAACAAGACAAGATTAAGCTTTCCTGAAATTTCTGGAATGGGTCTTATTTGAGGAAATTAAAATGGACACTGTCTGAGAAGTGCACTTAATCTCTGTTGAACAGATCTGACTCTGTTTACCTCAACTTTGATTCAGTGCAAATAAAAGAACATACTGCCTGATATGTGTGCACATGTATTTGACATGTGGGTAGACATTAGTGGCATCCAGGTGGGGATATCTGATTTGAAATCACTTATGTAGTAATTAAGCTGTCAACAGTAATGATTTATTTCAGTATAGTATGTACCATATGTCAGAGAGAAATAGAATATTTTCCTGACTTTTAAAAATACAGTATGTTGAGTAATTTTTTTTTCATCATCTTGCTGCTCTCAGATTTTAAAATCTGTATAAATATTGTAGTGAACTGGTTCTGCATAAAATAAATACTCTTTTTAGGTCAGTGAAGCTGTGCTTGCTTCTCAGCTATTAACTGGAATGAAGAGTGTTAAAGAACACAGCATGAAGAATGCAGTGCAACAGAAAATCCCAGAATTTGCTTCCATGGATCTTCTTGCTTCATACAGAGATTTCTTATCTGGTATTCTTTTATACCTAGTAATATTAGAACATTAAATAGCTAATAAACTATCTGTGCCATATGACGTAGTAATACATTTAATATCTATATATATAAAGTAAAATTTGGAAGTTAAAAGCAAAATCCTCATCCTACATACTAGTACAAAATATTGAGTAGACCTAAAGGATCTTTAAATGTCAGCCAGCGCATGTGTTCAATAGGTTAAGAAAAATTTCATTGTTTTCATATGGTGGCTCAGAAAGACAGAGTGCACCTACTGCCATACTTACAGAAAAACAGATGGACTTTTGTCATGGGACTTCCCCAGAATTCTAGGGTAGGTCTTGACCCCCCTATCAGTCATCGCTGGTTTTTTTTTTCCAAATACTGACTTAGAACAGTTTTTTTTTTTTCCCCTAGGTCAATTGGCTTTTCCTTGAAGATTTTCAGTTTTTCTTTTAATTTTGCAAAGACATGTTAGTGTTGAATAGCTTGTGTCTCCCTGCCCACGTACCCACACCACCTCCCACCCCCCCCTAAAACACCCCCCAAACCCAAACACCAAAACCAACAAACCCAAACTCTTGCAAAGTTAACTGCCTGGATACTGTATTCTAAAAGTCAAAGCCAGTAAAATAAAAAAAAA
>NW_010147036.1:0-20052 GCF_000699245.1 Pterocles gutturalis | reverse complement strand
ATTCCCTCTTTCCAGTCCAATGATCAGACATGCTTCCATTAGCTTGGTAGAACTTTGCCTTTGTCTGGTTTATTTCCAACTTCTGCATTTATTTTACAGCTAATGGAGTTGATGAAATGGAAGGTTTTCATTTAAAAAAAATAAATCAGTGAAACTAGGAATTCAGAGATAATGGTTGCTAGATGTTGTATAAACACTAAGGCAAAATATCTATATTTATTTTTAAACTGGGAACCACAATTTTAGTGATAAAATTTTGTTTCAGTGGCTTAATTTCAATTATCCCAAGTAAATGACAAAGATTGAATAGCCCTGCCTGATAGTTGCTGGCAAAGCTGAGCAATGTCTACGTACTGTACAGTGTTTAAACATATGTGTTTTGATTGGTTCATGAAAACAAGTGTTGTATGCTAAGACCTTCCATCAATCTGATTGTTTCGTACTAGCTCCATTTGCCTATAATTACAGATCGTTTTTTCTTTTAGCAAATGCAGCAGGTGTTTCTCCTGATAGTTCTGTTAGGCAATACAAAGAAGAATAGAAAATGTAGAAAAGCAATAGTAGGCCAAAATATATAAAGGTAAATCAAAATGGAAATGATCGGCAAGCATGTTAAATATTTTCTGTAAAACCATTAGTGAAACACATTGTTTAAATTTCATCTATAAACAATATGGCCATTTTAATTAAATTCTGTTTTTTACAATTGACAATGAAATATCAGGAATAATAGAGACATACAGATTTGGAAGAAACACACATAATTATTCTCTGGACGTTTACTACTAGGAGTTACAGTAACATAATGTTTGTTCAATTTGGAATGAGAAATAGAGCAGAAGAATTGTGTAGGCTTTTCAGAGAGCCATGAACTAATACAGTGAAAAAGCTTGAATATAAGCAGTGATATAGCGATAGCTGTACTGATTACTTTTTCCTCTTTTTGCATAAGTATAACTTTTAGGCAGCACCAAAAAAGAAATATTTTTTTAGTCCATTGTCAAGAACACATTTCATTGATAATGTGCTTAATATCTAAAAGGGATTGGATTGAAGCTAGCAGTAAACATTTCAGAGTACCCAACTCATCTCTGAGTTCAGTTCAATATGACTGGGAATTAGTTATAGTTATTAGATATTAATTATGTTAAGTAGTTATGACTGATTACTTCTAGTATTGTTTCAATTTAGTAAACATCTGCTATTGAGCAATGGATAGAAATAATGGTTTTATATTTAAATTCATAGAGAGAGAGAGAGCACCTTGCTCTTTACCCCTTTCAGCTTCTTGCGAGGACCAGATTCCTGGACATGATCTGAGAAACAGTTTCCATATTAGTTCAACTGATATTAAAACAGAATAGAAAGAATTTTCCTCTTATAGAAAACATAACCAGGTTCACAAGTTACATTTTTTTGTTACAGATTAGTCAATTCCAACACAATTCAGAAATAGCTTTTGAATTGCTACCATTCACTTAATGTGAGCTGTTGTTGTTGAACTGTTTGCAGATGGATACAGTATTATCTCTGAAAGTCCCACAGCATCTTCTACTGAAAACAAAGAAATCATACAAGACGAGCAGAGCCAAAGTGAAGGAACAGAAAGTCTTGCTGCCAAGGCCAGCCAAAAGAAAGAGATAATAACATGGGTTCACTTAATTCGTTACCACAGTTACTTAAAAAGACTTTATAATACAAACCTTCTATTTGGTAAGATTTTTCTCTTCCTTCTAGAAAATTGCCATAAGTGAGATATTGTTCTTGGCAGCCAACAGTGTCAGATTCTAAGGCTGTCATCTCAAATAGGTTTATTTTGAGTTCATTTAAATTGTATCAATGTGAAAAAATCTTCACTGAAATCAAGATTTATGTTGGCCTGCAAGTGTTGTAAGTGAAGATATTATTACCTTTTTTCATCATTTCATAAGCCTTCATGATACCAGGAAAAGCATGCCTCAAAACTTAATTGCTGTTACTATATCTGAAGCATTTTTTTAAAAAAAAATCATTATCTATATTTGGTTTTAGTTCTAGATACATCAGACTTAAGTCACACCAGAAATAGATCTGTTCAGTTTGGGGGCCTGTTTGTGAGAACTGAGTGTAGCATAAATAGGAAGGCTGAGCATTTCTAAATGTGTTTTGACTAAACCTCTAGATGTTATGCACATACTTGATTTATTTCACTGTAAACAAAAGGTAGTAATAGGTAAGACCTTTCAAACAGAGTAAGTACCCATTAATTTCAGGGCCCTAATAATCTACATCTGATGGCCAGCTGCTGGATATACAAGTGATGACCTGGTAGGTGAGAATAGAACTAGATTGTACATATTGGTGCTGCCTAGAGAGAAATCTAGCAACTCTGAAAATTACAATTTCAGAGATGGTTCGGTTTTTTCCTTGCAGCATCAAATGAAAGGAAAGTATTCTACCTCACTGCAGAACTATAAGGACAGTAAGGTACCTACAAGTAGGTGTCAAAATGTGCATGTATGTCTCAGCTGTAGTTACCAGTGATGGAGCCTAGGGAGCAACTCAGCTGTCTAAATGAGGGTCTTCAGAGCTCTTAGAACTTACTTTCACTGTATTGGATAAATAAGCATGTATTCTAGTGGGTGCTTAGACATCTAGTGAATATCCTGATGCTTACACATCTAAATTTAAGTACCTAGACCTCAAAACTGCACCTCCCATTTTATGCTACTTTATAATGTCTAGACAGAGCTTGTTTCATTATCAGTCTCCAGTGAAAAATTGCAATACAAATAGCATGACCTAATAATACGTAAGGACAATCAGTATAACTGTTGGAAATGCACTTATTTGATATTGAATCAATTTACATACTTTACTATATTTTCAAAATTTGTGTATACTGAGTAGCTGTAGAAACTTTACTTTTTTTGTGGCAAATGATGATGTAACAAAAATCTCTTTTCAAAGCTGCCTCTAACTCAGGACCTGGATCATTTTCTGCGAGAGATGGACACTTTAGTTCTGTTTTTGACACAGGGATTGTTCTACGCATAGCAGAAATGCATTCCTTTCTTAAAAAACATTTGTTTGAATATTCAGTGTGTTGTCTTGAGAATTTCCCAGAAGAGCTACATGATGTAGAATTGCCACTTGGTAGGCCAGCTGATTCTTCAAAGGTAATTATTCTCTTTGTGATATTTCAAAAATATGTATTATATTTGCATTTCACTCATATTCTTGCTAGTTCCAATGGTGATATTTCTGAGAACACTATAGAATAATGGAATTTATTATGCAGAAGATCAGTGTAAAACCAAAATCCCATGCAAACACTGAAGGACATAGTTAACAAATGCAAATATCCTTGTGTTCATTCCTGCAAAAATGATCTCTATCACATGCCTACTGTATTTAGACCGTAGAAGATTAAGCAGAATGATATTTAAGAAGATTTCATTATCAGTTAATTAAGTTGGCTGTGTTATTTGATAGGACTGAGGCTTTTAATCTTGTAGATCTCCATGTTTTGTACCACAAGTGTCCTGTTGTTTGCTTTCTAATTTGTATATACAAGCCTCTATATTAATTTGGTCTACAATAAAAACATGACTTTCAAAAAAACCTTATATTTTCTCAAAATTTGTTGAAGGCCTTGTGTGCCAGTTTTGTTCACTGATTATCAACTGGCTAGAAAATAAATATTTTCAGATCTCTGGCTTGTGAACAACCTATTTGAGGTTTCAAATACAGAAGGCTCAGACTGTATTACTCAGAGAACTCCTGAACTGGAATTCTGGAGTCTATGCTGACCATGGCATATGTGTTGAATATTGAGTAGTAATACTCTTTGAAGATTCAATGTAAAAATAATTCTTCAAAATTTCTCCATCCCACTTCTCACATGAATAATTATCCTACTACTAAAAAATTAAAATGACAGGTTACTCTCTACGGTTTATTTTTTACCCGTTATGTTCAGTATTAGATGGAGACAGGGGAGCCTTGAGGAGTGAGAACTTTTTATCTTATAAAAATGAATTAAAATACTTTTGTGAAAGTAGCTCTTCTAGAGTTGGTGAACTTTCTGCATTGTTGGACAGCATATCATTACTCATTTCCCGACAAAGAGCTGACTGTGCCACTGAATAAATTGTAAATATATGGTATGTGACATTTATAACAGCCATCGTATATCAAAAATTATTTTACTCTGTCTGCTCTTCTTTTGACATAATTAGTATTACACTGTCCTAGAATAATAAGCTTCAGAGCTCACTGTCATGTTCGTGACAGGTGCAAGCTGCATAATCATGTGTTAGCTTCACTGTTGTAGACAGCTAACAAGCATAAAGCTCTTACTTTTTTAAAATCTAAGCTTCATTGATTTTATCACAACATTTTTAGAAGCTTTAACTATTCAGAAGGCTGTATAAATTATTTTTTTAAATGTTACTGTAATTTGATACTGGGATTTTTAACAGTACAAATAGATATAATTTTTGAAAGAATGATTTTTATGTACAAGGTTATTTCACTTACATGTGTCTTTGTAATTCTGGTTTTGATTCTTCAAGTTTTTTTCAGCTCTGCTGAACAAAGCATCCAAATTACATTAAGAAGGCTATAATTAAAATTATGTGGCCTGTTACATTTTGCATGCTTGTTTTCCATTCCACCCCATGGTAGTATGTACGACTGGAAACACTTAACTAAGACTGTTTGTTGTTTTTGAGGCTTTTGAGTAAGTTGTATAGATAAATAAATATGTATGTAATTCAGCAACCCTCCAGTTTGACAAGACCAGTTGTAGTATCCTTCCCCAAAAAGATTCAATATGATGTAAATAACAAAATATGCAGGTCAGTGAAAATGAAAACATGCCACACATTTTAGAAAGACGTATCTGTCATAAAATTGACTTTTAAGAGCTCTAAGTAAGGGACATGGCATAAAGTAGGTTCTTCCCACCTCCATATATGTGTTTTCTCATAATGTTGTTTACTCTTCATGCTAGCAGTATAGTGGGTGATTCATTGCCAAAACTAAAGTCTAAGATCCTGAACGCAGAACCTTGCAGTAGGTGGGTGATCCATGCACAGATCATGGCACATCATGGATTATGGCCACTGTTATCACTGCCTTAGTGTTTAGAGTCCATGTGGCATGGATCATCCCCAGTTAATTGTCTCATGCCATCCTGAAGGCATAGCCATATGCTCAAATGCATGACTTCATCTTTATCTTCACTTCTGCTGTATTTTGATGTGGGATGGCAACTGGCTTTATGAAGTAAGATTACATTACTGTGAAAAAATCCATCATCTGCTCACCTGGATTTACTGCCCGGTATTGGTCATGAGCTGTATTTTCTGAAAATAAAGTGGGTAAAGTTCTCCAGGTATTTTCAGTAACAAACATTCAAAATTAAAAAAGAACAAACTCCCCAGGCAGCTGTTTTCAGTGTCCACACTTTTCAGTCATTGATGGAGACACTAACAACCTTTTCAAATAGCTTCAGCATTCCCCCAAAATGTCACTGTGTGGCCTCCTCTATTCTTTGCTGATCTGCATAACACCTCAAAATTAGAAACATTATGGTGCTGAACAGCCTTTAAATCAAATATTTTACAATTTTAAGGCTTTTATTCATGGATGAATGTTGGTTGGCAGTATTCCTCCATTGCTTCCCTAGTAAAAGATGGCCAAACAGTAACAATTTCATGAATAGCCTGCTAATGTTCCAGATATATTTTAGTAAATATGAGATATGACAAATCCTCACAAACAAAGTGACTGATTTTTCAGTATATATCACCCTTTGTTAGTTGCAGAGCTAATATGAAAACAAATAGGTAAAGGTAGATAAAGCATTAGTCTAGCATTCAGATTACTATTTTAATTATCAATATCTATAGCAGACAAATTACTTTTTCAGCACTAAATTTTGTATGGTCAGCATGTCAAATAATATATTTTAACAAAAAACATACCGCCATAAGGAAGGTAAGTCAAATGTAACAATCATTGTTACTGTAGTCAGCCCAGAGGTCCTTCGCATTACCTTTAGAAATATCTCATCGTGTGTGTAATTTGAAAAGCCTTAACTTGGTAAAATGGACACCTTCTAAAATTACTCATTTATCTAAATAAGCATATATTTGTGCAGGAGTCATACTGCTTCTAGTAGACACTAGATTATAACAGATTTTGCACGTTACACTAGAGAAATACAATTTTAAATTTTCTTTTGTGCTTCAGATGTCTCCTGAAATTACTGGAATTACATCAGAGATGTCACATGTGAGAATACCTTCTTCCACTTCTGTTGTTGCAGAGGCAGACAGTCAGATGGAGAGTAGGGCAGCAAATGCTTCAAATAAGGAAATTAACATTCAGTGGTACATTCCTTCTCTGGCAAAGCCATCAAACGATACAGAGACTAAGGTATAACTACACCAAAGCAGTTCCTTAGGTATTGGAACAAATTAAGTCTCATTTCAATTAATATTTGTGTTATGACTGATCAGCTTTTTAACTGAATTATAACATAGGCTGATTGGCAAGCTGGACAGCAGGGAGCTATATATTTACTCTGCCACAAACCTACTATGCAAGACAAACAGAATGACCTGACAGTTTTTTGGTTGCAGGCCAAAGAAAGACTTTGTTGACCATACAGAGCTTCCATGCCATGTTGCATTCATGCTTTTGATGCCTTTAAGACCTCCACTCTGTTAAGTTTGGTTAGAGCTGACCAATACATTCAAACAACACTGTTTGGTGGGAGGCTGTTGTAAAAACAGAGGTACACACATACAGGGAAAATGGGATTTTGTAAACCTCCTTTCCCTAAGAAAGCAGACTACACACGAACTATGAGAGAGATTGGAGGGTTGCAGAAAAGGAAGAGACTAGGACATGGAATTTGGTTTATTTTTAAACGAGAACAGCATGTAGGTAAAATTTTTGCTACTGCAGTAGAAATCCATGATCTCCAAACTTTTTGGCATAGCAGATCAGTGTTAAAATTTCTGCTAGACCCTTTTCATCTCTATTTAGTAAGCTGATAGAAGCCATGTGGACTTAGTGAAAATAATGTACTTTTCAATACAGTTTTGCAGGTTACTTTAGCATGACCTTAAAGATCATTAAAGATCCAAAGACAGCTCTTGAAAATGATGAAAATATGAATGCCGTATTCTTGACATTCTCCATATAGTCAAAATATTCAGCTACCCCTAGGAAGCATATTTTCAATAATAACAGCAAATTAATTCAGTGAAAGATAAGAACATTCTATTTAATTTTCTTGTGCTCTTATATTCATTCAGCTTTATTAGATTGGTGAGTTATGTGCACTTCATGCATTTAAAACTAGTATGATGACAGCCATGCACAAGGCCATATAGCAAATGTAACTAATTACATAGGGCCTTTGGAAATTCAGTAAAACTCTCTGTTCAGCCTACCTGAAACTGGAGCATAAATGGGATTGATTGATGAGGATCAGGACAAGACTGGGATTTTGATGGTGACTCTATAGGGTATAATTAATTTTTAAACCTGTATAAATTATAACCATAATTAAATTGCTTTAACACCTATAAAAACAGTATAGTATTATAGGAGGCCACACTCCCCCTTTTTTGAAAGTCAGTTATCTAAGTGTTCCTTAGTACACTGTATTTGATCATTACAATCTACTACCACTGAAATAGCTCAGATATACTATACCATACTGCATTATAGCTTACCTATTCCATCTCTTTTACAGGTTTTGCTGCTTTATGCTTATAATACAAAGCCTGTCAAGATTAGCAACATGAAGATTTTCAATTCAGTGTCTACATTTTCAGGCCACTTGTGGATTCCATTGGCTAGGTAAATAATCACTGACTTTGTCCTGTAATTTCATGCTATATTAAAGATCACTCAACCATTTAGGATGAGAGAAAACAAAGTACAAAATATCAAAGAGCTGTAAGTCTTTAAAAGCATTCATTTTCACTTTTCAGAGATTTTTCACTATAAAAAACTGTAAGATGTTGTACACAGTTGCACCCATCCAAACATATGCCTTTTCAGCCCATCAGCATTTTAATTTTGACTCTTAAAGAACTGAACAACACATGCTAATTGTATTATATTGGCATAGCAACATAAGAAAACGCTAAGAAATCTAAGGAGCATTCGCAGCAGTTATTCCCATTCTCTCACTGGATCAGCTACTTTCTCCGTCCCGTATTACAACTCTGATTATGCAAGACTTTTTCTCAGTTGTAGCCCCAGACTCAGCCCTTCATTTTAGATCTTATGGTATTTTTCATTACTTCTTCCTCGTCATTCATCTAGCCCCAGAATTTTTGGAACTGCTGAGGAGGTGGAAGGGAAGGCATACTGGGCCAAGAAGAGTTGCAGCCCCTGCTATCTAGCTTGTCAGCCTACCTTGTGCTGGTTTGATGAGAAAATCTTTACTTAGAGAGGCATACTTAAAATACTTCTTATAATTTTTAATGCAAAAGCCTAATGCACTCCATATTTCCACTTTCTTTAATTAAGTACTTCTTTTTGTAGAACTATGAGATCGGTCTTGAAATGAAACAAAACATAGAACCTAATCAATACATAATAAAAGCTAGGTCAGTTTAATTATAACATGGAAACAACAAATATTGTTATATAATGAAAAAAACTGTGTTCTTTCAGAATTATTTCTTTACGGGAGAAATTATCTGATCTGAAGCACCAAGTTGAAATGTTGATGCAAAGTTCTAAAAGCTTGTCTTCAGCTTCAGAACCTACAAGTTTTCTTGAACAAAGTGAAACCTTGAAAATAATTCCTTCAAAAGAAACCAAAATGAATGTTACAAAAGTGCATCTTGATGAAAAAACAGAAGTAAGTGAGAACATTTCTGCTTTTAAATATGTCTGACAGTCTTTTATTTAAGATGTCTGTTTTGGGGAAATAAATGACAGATAACTTGGAAGGCAGACATAAAAGATTAAACTTCCCTCACCCCTTTCAAGAAATGTTGAAATATTTTCACTTTTCATTTAATATTTAACTTTTCTTTTTCCTTATATATTGCTTGTCACTTTACAAAAATATCAGGCATTTTCAACCTTCCACGTGAAAATAAAGGCTACCTCTTCAGGTACATAGATTTGAAAATTGATACCTAATTTATAGTAATCTACATCTGAAAATTCTTGGCAATGTGTTAAATTAGCATGGCGACAAACCCCAAAGTGCTTTTTAAAAATCAGTTACACATCTTCAGTGCAAAATGGGCAGTGATGGTTTCTGAAATAAGAACCTTCTAATAATGTTCTTGAGAGAGGACTAAAACTGGCAGTGAATTTATTTTCATTTTCTCTACATCACCTTCCTCTTTTCTTTTTATTAGCAAGGCTGAATATGCTCCGCAGTCAAATAACTCCTCTCCCATACACACACAAAAGCGGTAATTTCTGAATTTTCCATGTGGTCTGTTTGAGATAATGTCATTGGAAAAGAATGTTGCCACAGCATAACTGCTGCTTGATAAATGCCAAGGCAAAATAGACTTTTATTTTCAAAGTGGGAGACATTTATCATGTGACAGGATTCTCTTTATATCTATTATATGAAATGATTAATGATGTAGAGGCTGTCATTTTGTCTGATGGATGCTGTGAAACAGTGACAGTTGTGCACTGTGCCATTATTACGAGGCTGTATTCTGAGCAGCTTGGAGAACAAATGATGTTTTGGCCAATCACAGTGCTTTCAGGAGGGTAGACATTGCTGTCCTTTAGTGGGTGTTTCTGATTACCTGAAGGGTTTTGCTCAAACTTTCATTAATATATGTCACAAATTGGAAAAGCAATGTTTAGAATACTGAGATTAACATGCCATGCATTATACAATTTATAAATATCATCTTGTCAGAATGTTTGTTTAGAATGTCTTCGGTAAACACATAGCACAAGTATGCTTGCGCACTGGATTTAATACCTGAGCCAGGGGCAATGTTACCTCAGTAGGAACTGCAAGGTTTGAGCACTTGGATTTGTACAGCAAACACTACTATTTATGTTGCAGAAAATTTATATTAATTGGCTAAGGTTTATTTTGCTGTGAATAGAATAACCTAAAACTTGATTGTTCTGAAAAATTTTGTAAAGCCAAGCCATTAGCTTATCAGAGAAGACTGATAGTACATCATTAGTTTTTTCTTGTTTTATACCATTAGGAAATGGCTAAAACTCATTTATCTGAAGTCAAAGAACTGCTGTCTGCTGTTCCAGCCCTGTCCTTACCATTAACTGAGGTATGCTATTTTCACTAATAGTAAAAATCCGTTTTCTAAAATAAATATTTTTTCAGTTAAACCGAAACATGGATTATACCACTAAGTATCTTCCATTTTTTTCTCATACATTATTGGGCTTTCTGTTTGGGCTTTATTTTTTCATCTTTACAAATAAAATACAAATGTGCATGATTACAAACTGTGACTATCTTCATTGTTCGTTACAATCACCTTTTTCTGCGTACAAAAATGTATTAAAAATGAATCTCACTCACAATGGGTTCATCTGGTTTATCCACCATCCTCTGGTCATTGTTTACAGAGACCCCAGTGAATTTCCATGATGCAATTGCCAAATGCAATTTCCTTCCATCCCAGTATTTTTACAGTTATTCAGGCTTTCCTTCTGTTTTCTTTAGCTTTCTCTGCCTTGCCTATGACATGTCCTGAGAGATAGCATGCTATTTTTTGGCCATGCTGTTGTATTTATCTATTCGCCAGTTGTAGTCAGTATCCCAGAGGACGCTTGGGGAACTGGCCAACATTGGTCAGTAGTTCTGTTCAGCATTCACAGCCATCCTAGGGGGATCAGGAGAGGACCACAGCTGCCAGGGCTCAAGGAACTCCAAGGAAGATTTTGGAATCCACCATAATATATCACCCCCCCTACTAATGCTCAAATATCTTATCTGTAATCTTAATAACCTGTAATATCTTACCTCAGATATCTTACCTGTTCACAGTGGAATGATAATGGATAAGGCATCCACTGCACTCTTCTTTTCCAGTCAGGTAGCTCTTCCTACCAGAAGAGAATCCTGAGTTTTATCTGTGAACAGTTTGGCTGGTGGCCTATCATAGAAGAGAGAATCTGTAATGCTGCCCTGTGCATCCTGCAGTCTGGTACCTAGGAGTACGTCTTTCCTTCCCTTTTACACATACTGCACCATTCTTGCCACCCGTTCTTATCCATCCTGAAGCTCTCTCTCCAATGACTTCCAGACCTTCATATCACTCAATCTGGCTTTATCAATGCATCAAAATACATAGACGTTCATTCTGCAAAGCTATACTTCTCACAGTCCTACTGAAATGCCTTCCATGGTAGAGAGATTTGACAGATAGCTAGGGAAAGGTGCAGACAAACTTTCTTAGACTCACATGGACCTCCTGGACCTGTTTTAAATTCTCATTAACCCCTCCTCACTTTGCATGCTTCTTTCTTTGGGTCTACGATGAAAGTGAGGGAGCAGATTTAGTGGTGTCCTTCCAGTAAGAAAATGATGTTAACTGCTCTGTTTTATTCCGGCTAAATGCCACAAGAAACTAAAATGTTTCAACAGGTGGAACACTGGGCTTTTCATCACAAAGGTTCAGATAGAGACTTCAAACTAAGATCCTGTTAGATATGGCAGATTTGGTTGAGCAAGCGAAGCGTAATTCTTCAAGATGCTGAGTTATCTTCATTCTTTTCTGAAGCCAACAGAACTTTTGGAGGGTTCAGCACTGCATTATGTATAGCGTATTTCTAAGTAGCATTTCCAAACTTTCAAATAAGTTGTATGTGCATGTTACCCAGTCTTCTTGGTTAGAGGTGGAAAGCTCAGAGTGGGATGATGTATACTGTAGGGTAGTACATTCCCTTTCTTTTCAAGCATTCAGGAGAAGGCAGCAGATACATTGCTTATATGTAGTTTTACATCAATTTTCCCCACCACACACTTTTTTTTTTTTTTTTTTTTTTTTTTGCTCGTCTTCTTGTGAATTAATTGGACAAAGTTCTAATTTCTGGTATTTGTTTTCTCATTCTCTGAGCTGTCACAATTTAACTCCTATCATGTTTCCAGCTTCTCTTCTTTGATTCTCTTTTTTCTGTTCATGCGTCTTATGGTGCTTTTGATTCAGCATTGAATTACATTTCTAAGTGGAAAAAGTGCATTTTTATTGAATTATTCATTTAAAAATTTTTGACTGTTCATGTTCTGAGAATAAAAATTGATCAGCCAGCTTGTTTTTGAAGTTATTTAATGAATAGCTATGTTCTTAAGGGAGATCATAAAACTTGGGGCCTCCCAATCTTAAAAGTAAATTTATAAATAAAATAATTACATTAAAAGTTAACTTCACTAGATAGCCTGTTCCAAGCTTCTCTTCCTTTAGTTAGTTTTTCTTAATATCTAAATCAACTAAATAGTTCTCCATGTCCAAGGGACATACAAACTAGTTTATCATTGCCCTCTGTTTCACCTTTTACAGTTAGCTCAACTCTTTAGACTTTTCATCTTAGGAAAAGCCTTCCAAACTACTAACCATTCTTGCTGCTCTTGTCTGATATCTTCATTCTACCCACAGACAATCAGGAGAAACTTTGCGAGCAGGACTGTTCACAGAAATGTCCTCCCCTTAATCCTGCTTTACTGCTTTCCTGCAAGAGATGTCATTAATCATGAATTTATATTGAGGCAATGACTATTTCTAACTTATTTATTGGTTGTAGGTCAGAAATCTGGCTTTAATATAATTGTATTTGTATATATGTACTTTTTGGTACCTATAAGCCTAATAAACTTATTTGTTTGTTTTTTTTTTTCCTCTTTTTTTCAGATCCCATTTGATGTTACTTTACAATCAATAGCAAGTTTGGAAGATATGTTTGATCTTGCCAATGGATCTATAATAACTGAAGAAAGTCTTTTCAATTGGCTCATTTCCCTGTTTCACTAAATTCTATTTTTGCAATAACTTAATTACTTGCTGAGTGCTATAGATTTAGCCTTAACTTCTGGTGTTAATGAAACAACCTCATTAATCACAACAGGATTTGGCTCCTAATGTGTCTTATAATTTTAATTTTTAACTTATTTCTAATTATTTAAAAATTAAAATACATTTTTAGGAAATAAATGTATTAAAAGTAGCTTCTTAATAAAAGGATTAAGATTTTGATTTATTCAGTCATCTATAATTAAGTGAGTTTGTTGGGGGTTTTCTAGCTTTTAAATAATTTCTTATTGTTTAGAAAAGCTGAATAGGCTTGTAGACTTCTAGCATCCGCTAATAGATACTGCTTTTTCCCTGAAGTTTTAGTCTCATCAGCAATTTTTTTAATTGATTTTGCAGTTATCAAAAGTTAGTTTTATTTTTGAGGTTGAGAATTTTTTTTGGCTTAAAATTATCACTGAGTTTGTTCTTTTACACTCCGTTTGAAAAATAGCATTTCAGACTTCTCTATCTTTTGTTAAAACACATCACAAGTTGTTGAGGATAAAAATGATCATTCAGATGGCTCCATAATTTCAAAGCATTTGTCTGAAAAAAAAAACATTTTAGAAATAAAATGGTACTATATAAAACATTTTTGGACATCATTCTAAAATGCTAACAAAACCTCTGTTTATGTTGTCAATGTAAATATTACTGTTAAGTACTGAAGAAACCCAAATGAGTCCTAACAACAGCACCTGAGGAAATATGCTTGTCCAGTGTTAGAGATGGACAATTTGACATGTCAAAGTGAGTTGGTTGAACAAGGCTGCACAGGAGAGTGCAGTAAGACTCAGGACTGAGAGTTCATGGCCCTTTGGTTTTGGTCACATCACAAGGCCATGCACTTCTTCACTAGTTAAAATAATTTATTTGCAACAAACGTCAGGAAAAACAGGCTCTGTCAGACTTGTCCTGGCACTAGCTATGCATCTGTGTAGCCGTGAAAATCCAGGACTCATAGTTACCATTCCTGAGTTCAGTTTCTGTGAAAAATAAACTATTGGGTTGAAACAGCAGCCGCTTTCGCTCAGTCAGGTTCTCACTGTGCCATAGTCCAGTGATAAAACAATAAAATATTTTGAGCTGTTTGGAAATTGTAGATTTACCTTGGCTTGTGCTTTTCAGATAAATGTTACCTGGTTTATCAGTGAAGTTTCTTTTACAGAAGGAGAGAGAGAGGGGTAAAAGATTCAGCATAATAAGTATTTTAAATGGGATCAGTAACAGGAAGAAATGGGTAAGTTTTCTGCTATTTTTCTTTATTCCTATAAAAGAAAGAAGAGTGGATGTATTTGTGTTATGTGTAGCTTTTTTAAAAGTTGTGATATTTTTTGTGTAGCCTTTTCTGGAATGCTGTAGGTACTAGAAAAATTAGAAGGATTATCATACAATGATACAAAAGAAAGTAAAAACTGAGTAAATGATAGGGAAGGTATTTTTGCAAGACAATTTAAAACTGAGTTAGAATGGTTATTTAACTCAACTGCCTAACAGCCAGTTTGGAGGACATACTCCTTAGCATTATTCTTTCAATTAAAATAATTTATTGTTCTGCAGTTCTTCAAAAAGCAGGAGAGATAAAAATGGACATAACTCATTTTTCTTTTACAAGGAACAAGTAGAAAATTGCAGGGTTTTTTTTTTTTTTTTTTTTTTTTTTTAAAAAAATTTTTGTTGACTTTATAAAAATTATAAAACCTTTCTTTTTCTTTTTGGGGTCACTTTGAAGATTATCAGAGGACTTTTGTGCAGCTTAATATTTGTAAAACATTCTATAGCATCAGGTGAAAATGGAAATAAAGTTCTGTTACAGACAAGGTGTTTCTTCAGTGCTGCCAGTCTGGACCTTGTTTATAAATTCCATACTTAGAAGAGAAATAGTAAATAAAATGCTTTACATATGAATTAAAAATACATTACACTTTCTAAGATATTTTTGTTGAAACAAAAGTATTATCCTACCACGTCCTTTAACACAGCACAGTAAAATTCTTATGTTGAAATGTTGACCTCACTGTATCCATAGCAGCAGATTTTACTCTCATAAACACACGATTAAGTATTCAATGCAGGTTTCAGAGGGAAACATTGGAGAAAACATTTTTCTTTTAGCATATAATTAAACTCTTTAGTTAAAATCTGCTTGTAAGGAAGAAAGCTCATATCTAAATGTCTCCAGTAATTGCACAGGAAAAAAAGTATAAAGCTAATTGCGAAGTAAATTGCTTCTTGTTCTATGTATTATAGTAGTCTGGGTGGGTTTTTCCTTACCATTGAATGCAGACTAAAGATTTCAATATGTGAGACTAGAATAAATTTGTGTCAGCACCATGCTCAATTAAATTTCTGTAGAATACTTGTCTGTGTCACTGTCTCCAAAATTAAAAAGGAAGAGGGGAAAGGCACCTTCTCTGATTTCACAGTCTGAAGTGTAACAGAGGGCCCTCCTGCGATGTGAAGGTCTGCTCTGTGATCTGCCCTGTACACCACCACCAAAGGGCTACTTACCGCCTCGACAGCTTTGAACCACTGGCATGTTTACTGATTCTTTTCAAATTTTAACAGAAATGTTTCTCCATTCCACCTCTGTGAAAGGAACAGATAGTGTTTCCCTATCTGATAAGTTCTGGGATGGGGCAAGGGCTGGGAGAGAGAGAAAGCACTGTGGGGATAAATTGAAGGGATTCTGAAATGAATGACGTTTTATCTTCAGTGCACCCCCTGGATGAGGGACAAGAAGGATCCTACAGGGAACTAAAGAACAGTAAAAAGAGGGTTTTTAAAAAAAATCCCTTTGGTATTGTCTGTTCTGTGAACTGAATGAAGTAAGCTTCCTGAGAACAAAACCAGCTTCTGGTCCCGTAATTAATAACTGTATCATCAAGAATGTGCTAGGGCTCAAACTGAAATTGAACAGGGAGCTTATCATTGACCAGTCTGAATGGGTCCTTGAGTACTTAATTTTTCAAATACTGTTTCAATATAGTTTTAAGTTATATTACTGCCTTGATAGAGAGTTGTATATTTAAGGCATTCAAAGGATTTGTCTCATGCCTACAAATATATAGCAACCTGAAATTATTTCTGGTTAAATTAATTTTATGATGTGGAAATTAGTAATTTCATGCAGATTTATTCAGTTGTATGTGACTGTTTTTTAAATTCCAGTACAGCTCCAACTCACGCTCATTTTTTGTTTGGCCTAAGTATTTATCCAGTTTTTGGATGACATCAATCTAACAAAATAATCCTAGTAATTAGTCATATTATGCCTCAGTTTCTTTATCTGAAAATAACAGTAATCCCCTCATCAGTGAGGGATTTGGAGTTTTCTGCACCAACATTTGGAAAATATTTTCAGATCCTTGAATGAAAGAGGCAGGGAATTTAAGTTATTATTCATTTGAGACACAATGTAAAAGGGATAGTCATTTGTTTCCAAATCCATTTTCACTGAAATCCAAGAAGAAAGATTTTTAAGAAGAAGAACGATGGAACTAGAATTAATTGTTGGAATTACAGGCTAATATGCTGAACTAATTAAGCCAGCAAAGAGTTCCATTTATGTTTGCCAAAGATTTTCTTTGAGTTAAAGATACTGAGTACATCATCAAGTGAAAGAAGTGAAAATATGAAGCATAGGTTAATCTTTAAAATAGAGTGGGTGAAAGGGTCCAGAGGCAAGTGCTGAAGTCAAATATTTACCACTGCAATTTAATTTTCCACTTTGAAACCCCAGAGATAATTAGAATTATTCAAATTTGTCTCCGATGTCAGCATGATTTAGGATTCTACTTAATGTGCAAAGAAAAAAAAATGCATGTTGAAGCAAATTACACAAAAAATCTCAGTGTCACACTGTGGAAAACCAGACTGTGCTACATAAGAAATAATCACAAGGTGATGGATCTGGCTTAATTGTGTGTCTGGGCTGTTCTCAGGACAGCGGTATGGAAGGGGAAGCTCTGTAAAGACTCAGTGCACCTTCAGGGTTGGTTTAGCTCCTAACCAGACATCCAGATTCAAAAGAACATTTCATCAGCCACCAAAAAATAAGAATGCCCTGGGCAAAACTCCGTGCTTCTTGGCAGTCATGTTCATTGCACCGACACCTGGGCGGAGGGGAGGTTGGCATAGAAGCCTCTAGTGTGGGTTTTCCAAATGTGGGACCTGCAAGTGCTTGACAGCTCTCGTGGCTGCTCTGCAGTGCACGAGCAGAATGAGGTCTGTGCTTCATGCTTCACTCCCCTTGGGTACTGGCATTGTGCAGCTAGAATGTGGCATAGCTAGAGGTAAAAATCAAGATTGTGTTTATCCTATAGGATTACTGTGTACATCTCATTATCATACAGCATGTAGTGTATTAATTAGTTCTGTTACGTTCTTATGATTCCACCACCAAGTAGAATAATACCAACTATTTCAAAACTGCTTTAAAGAAAATTATAACCGTGAAGAAATCCGGGTTGTTTTTTCCCCAGCATCCTGACTGGTCTTACCCCCAGGAACTCTGTGTTTTATCTTTCACAACCTAGTCTCACTGCTGCTACATTGTTGAAAACTTTGTTTATGGGCAAAGAGGAAGCAATGTATGTTTAAAGCCAAAAATTTATTCGTATAACTGAAATCTTAGCCTAAGTTAAGAATCATTATTAATCCAGGTCTAATTATTATGGGAAAAGAAAGAATACTTCTGTGCAGAAAAAGTTTAAGTAATAACAACAGTAATAATAGCAGTAATGCAGTTAAAGTTATGATATAAACTATTTTTATCCCTCTTCACTGGTGTAATCCTCACACTTCCGCTGCTCTGCTGGATCTGAAGGTCAGTGCTTGAGTGTGTGTGTGCGTGTGTGTGCGTGTGTGCGCGTTGTCAGGGCAAGTCATCATACGTGGGCTCAGGGACCCGGAGGAATACGATGTTTTCTTCTCCCTCACTCTAGGATCAATTTGGGGTAATTTTTATACATTTAACACTCTTTTACACCTTGCTCTTTCTTCATGGGTTTGCAGTTCCATGTTACATCTAAACTCCGTATGCTGTTTTACATGTGTTATGTACTCACATTTAGTTCTCTTTGTTACCCATGAAAACTGGTTTTCTCTGGCACAAGGTCTGTGAGTCTTTAGCTAATAGTGAGTCATTTGTAGCTGTGGGGTCTTCTCATTCCACGCCTGTGCTCCTCTGCTGTGTCCTGAGCCTCCATTTCTCACAGCCTTTGCTGTCCCACCCAGACTGCATTGCTCTACACTGCGTCATTGTGTCAGTTGCAATGCAACTACCATCTTTTTTTTTTTTTTTCTCAGTGGTAGGAACTGTATTGGGATTTTTAATCTGCTTTAAAATCTGAATGTGCGTGGAGCAGAAAGCTTGATGAAAGGAGTGCATCCTGCACTTGGAAGATGGACGTTCTTTATTTCCTGGTGGAAGGCTGTATGAAATCATTAGTCCCAGGCTGTATATTTGGCTGAGATTCCCAGAGATGGGCTGATCTGCCTCATTTGGAAAGCTCTGTGAAGAGGATTTCCCTTCCACCTGCAAGGCACAGTTTCCCACCAAACCAGATGTACCTGTCTCAGGTGTGAGGGAACTTTCCCCAGAAATCTCTTTTACAGCGTTGTACGATTGCTTGGAGTGCCCCGCTGCATGCAGGAAGCCTTGTCAGCAACAGTGCCGCTCTGCTTTAAGAATTGGGCTTCTTGCTGCTGTCCCTTCCCCAAAGACAATACACCAAGGTAGTTTCTTATATATACCAAGAAAAAACACAGCACAGTCACTGGCATAAAAAAATGCTAACAAAGGTCCTAGCACCAGGAAAAACTGATTTAATGTAGGGGGTGTCACAGAATTAAGCAAAAAAATGCTAGTCATGTTTATTTAAAAAATCTGAAAATTTCTAATCATCCAACTTTGAGGATTCAGGGCTTGCAAGGCAGGTATTCACCCACCTGTCTGTAAACACAGTTATGCTCCACACTGAGGAGATAAAGAAAACCAGAGGCTACTGTTAAGAAAAAGCTTTTGATTCCGTGTATTGAAGACAGAACAGAATAATGACTATTGGCCTTAGCAGTGAAACACAATTGGTTTAAAAGCAAATTAGGACAATAAAGAGGAGTGGGGGTAGAAGTCTTGTAGGAATGCTGTAGGTTCCCTAACTCTAGGATATCTGACAGATGATATAAAATATGACTAATGGCGGATAGGTGCAAATAATGGCATTTTGTAAAACTGTGACATGAGTTCCTTTCCTGAGTTCACTTATACAGACTAGAGCTGAAAGGAACTTGGAAAATCAGAACTCCGTTGCAAAGGAAAGTGAACGGGGCATTTCAGACCTACTGATTCTGAGGGCCATACACAAAGTAGACTAATTTGAAACCAGATCTCTACAGAACCACTTAGTTTTGCTACAGTTTTCATACCTAATATCCCTTTAAAGACAATATTTTACTAAATAATTTTATACTTAGGTTTAGAAAGTAGAGGCAGTGAAAATACATATTACCTCTGAGGAAGTGCTAGCTTTCATTTTACCAGATGAAAAAAAAATAAATCTCTCCTTCTATAAAATTCAGCACGACCAGAGTAACAACTGTATTCCGAGTCCGGATACAGATGCAACAATTCTCAGTGCCTTGATGTTACTGGAAGTAAACACAAAGGGTGTAACGGGGTATGTTACAAACAGGTATGTTGTTAACATGAAGTCTGTAATTAAAACCAGACTTGAGCTGACAGGTCCAAATCAGGAACTTCTCGAGTGTATTTGTTACCGCTATTTATTATGGTCTGTCAGCAGGATGTCCCAGTGACGAACACGGACTGGGACAGCTGTGCGGGGTGCTTTTTATTCAGTACCGAAAATCCAGCCCTTCCTCCAAGGTTACCATTTCCAGGGTGGCAGATACCAGATTCGGTGCCCCTCAAAACAAACCTCCTGTGGAGCGCGGGATTTATTCCTTAACACCCGGGTGGCGCCGGCTTCCTCCAGCAGCCTCCAGGGAG
>NW_010147035.1:88810-106779 GCF_000699245.1 Pterocles gutturalis | reverse complement strand
TCTGTGATTCTGTGATTCTGTGAAGTGCTTAGGATAGGCTGGAACAAGTGATAAAAAGCATAGATGGAGCTGGATGGCAGAGATTCGAATCTCAGACCTTTACTCTCTCTGTGCCCTTTGGCATGCCCCATAGTTAGATGGAGCTGAAGTTTTCAGATATATCAGCTATTCTACATAGGGCTGGTTGGGTTTGTTTCACCCAAATTAGTCACTAATGCTGTGTTGCAGACCCCCACTTAGATAGTGTTATGCAAGTGGTGTTAGAGTGAGTGCAGCCCAGCCATGGCTGGAAACAGCATGGATGCAGAGGTGTAGGTACGGTACAGAAAAACAGGGGGAAGGGAGTTCAGAGGTGGTGCTGTAGGACTCTCATGAAACATCTAATCTCCATGCTTCCTCTTTTATTATCAGTATTACTACTCCTAAATGGGTTAATGACGGGATAAATTAAAAAGAATGAGGTGCTTAGAGAGTAGAGTCATTATCAAAATCAAACTTTGCTTGTTTAAAATACTGTGTAACAACTGTGAATGTTTCCCACACCCCTATTTACATCCAGAATAGATTTATTGGTAGTTCTCTTTTCATTGTTGAAGCTATATTCAATTTTACCAGCAACAATGTATTGTGATTGGACTGAATTGAATTTTCTTTTCCATTCAAAAATGATTAGATGCACAATGTAGAACTGAATAATAAGCACCCATCCATGTATGTTTTGCCTGTGGTTATACAGCATCGTGTGCCTTCATCACTGCTGTACATGGAAGATATTATTATAGGGACTCAATAGGGTTGAGCCAAATGGTCACTACTGCTTAGTTATGCTAGATACTATACTAACATTAGAACTTTGGAATAGAATTCATACTCAGATTCCGAATATGGGCTCCTAAGGAGGAAAATTTCACTCTTCTAGTTCGCAAAATCAGTGAAATTTAGGTTAAAAAATGAGGTTGATTCCATTTTCTTATTTTACAGTTCTGTAAATAGATTATGGTCCCACTGTTAAGTGAAAGTGTGAAAGTTAGGTCATTAGAGGTAGGGAGCAGGGGTGATCTGTACCTCATCAAACTCAGTGATACCCTTTGCATTTGCCTTCAAAACATTTTTCAACTTTTTCTTGCAGAAGAGTCCAGTTTCCAGAAAGGAAGGGTGTTTCTCATGGCCAAGACAACCTGTTCAGTACTGCACAATCACGTTACTTCTTCTCCCAGACTGTCAAAATGCACCGCTAAACAGATGAGCTGTATGAAAGCTGGGAAAAGGAAGTGAGAGAAAGACAACCAGAGCCAGAATCCCAAGACCCCAAAATTTCTCCACATGCACACACCCCAACATAGATTACTTCACCTTTTTCTTCCTCCTGCTGTCAAATCTCTGAGATATGAAACAGCATTAAACCCAGAGAAGTCTGGAACGGAAATGAAGCTGCTCACTTTATTAGTCTTGATTAGCAGCAAATTATTCTCCTAACATTTACTTTCCCTTCATTTATTTAAGAGCTATTAAAGCAAAGAGCAGCTAAAAACATGAGGTTTTTAATAATAGTTTTATTTACTGTTGTAATTGCTTCTGTAGCATCTCAAGTCTGAAACACACCCCTTCTGACACAAAATCAAACACGCAGCCTTGCGTCTTTCTCTCTTTCAAGTACACTCTCTAAAACACTATAAAGAAAGTTGTAGGAGTTTCTTATTTACTATGTTAGTGTGGTCCAAGCTCAAAGTCTGTACCTGTAAGCCTATACAGAGAGGCACAAAGACCCATTTTAGTTTCCTGTTCCCTCAGAAGCTTGTCAGGCAAACCAGTTTACTTAGCTAACCTGTTGGTCCACTGTCCCCGTACTTTGGTCCCCACAATTATACTTGAATTCCAGAAGCTCTAACGGGTAGGACTCTCCTGTGATTTGGGCAGAGTGGGGATGGCATTGAAGAGTAGCTTTTGCTTCACTATGGCTTTAGCCTCCCAAACTACAGCTCCCATGACGCAACAGCATATGTAGCGTGGTGAAGTTATCGCTTGGCTGTTCATTGCTAAATGTTCTGCAGACATCTTTTTTTTCCCCCTTTACCTCTAATGTGAATATTATTGAAAAATCCCACACCAAAAACCACAGATCTTTACTTTCAGCTCCAGGTGGTGGTTTCTGTCCTCCTATAAAATCCATGGTTGGGACAAAGACTGAGAGTCTGTTTCAAAAGCGGGATGGAGCATCTGTCCTCAGAGCACATTCTTTGCATTCAGCGTTGTTGTATCCTTGTCTTTTTAATTTTTCTTCCGTAATTGCCATTTATGCTGCTTCCTTCTATATCTGAGGGCTAATCCAGACTGAATTGTTCAGTAACAGAATGGCCATACTTTTTCCAGAAGTCTTGTATATCCAGGAAGAGTTCCCAGGATATCTAACAGTACAGATTCACTCTATAGGTTTCCAATAAAATCTAGCACTTGTCAGAGCTCCAACAGGATCATCTCAAAGTGAACACAACCTTCTGATGAAAGGATTCAAGCAAACTTCCTCTTCTGGGATTAGACCATGGTTTATGCTTCATTACTGTGAATAATTTTCTACATGGGTTTCTGCATGCATGCACATTTGGGTAACTTCACAATATATGTAGATATAAATAAATAATTACCTCCTTTAAGTAGAACCACAATGTTGGGAAGTGGGAGTGAGGCAAGGATCCAACTTGCTGCCTTAGTTAAGAGGGGTTTAAAAAAGCAAAAAAGGCCTTTCTCAGCAAACCTGTAGGTCTCTGAGGAGTTACAAGGAGTAGATTTGTTAAAACCAGAATTGCCAATTTTGCACTGTTGCTTTTGGAATACCACCACGTTTTTAAATAAACTTTATTAGAATTCATACCCAGTTATAGAGCTGTGCAGGGTTCTCTTAACAAGCACAATCTGGCTGGAGGCAATACATCTGTCTTTGTCACTAATGATGTTTGTATTATTTTAATACTGTTGATACTGTGTATTTGTGTGGGGGGCTGCAAGCAATCATCTTTCAACCACAGCTCACCTGCCTGCATCCTGAATAGAAAAACACTTTCCCCTGTGGATGTCAGGAGCACAGTGGGGTACACCAGGGAACATGTCCAAGGACTTCAGCCGCATAGTCTGGTAATCAGAAAACCCCATTCCAATTCCAGTGACTTTACCTATTCGATGTGGGGGGAAAATGTCTTCTGGCAACAACATTTTTCAGTAATCTGCATCTTTGTCATGTGGTGAGTGTGGTACCCTGTCAGGAGGTTTTGTGATGTGGTCATTTGGTAGATAGTAATTTTCTAGTCATTTTCTGAGTGACTAAAGTGACTCTCATACTTTAAAATGTAAAGGAGTCCTGGGTCTGGGCCAGGTCCAAGCCATTCAAGTGCTGGGAAATGTGTTTCCAAGGTGCATTTCAATTGAATCCTTTAAATACATTTCTGAAATTCATTTATTTCAAGGGATTTAAGTCCTTGTGTAATGTTCCAGATTACAGTCCTTTATATCCTGAGCACGAGCACTGAAAAGAGATGTTTTCCTCCAAACAGGTTTGCTGGTAGCCTGTGATGCAGAAGACACATCTCTGAGATGAGTGAGTCCATTTGCCCTCTGTGGAGGACATCAGGTTTGCAACAGGACAGGGCATCCTCCTGGAAATCCTAGCCAGGTATCAGGATGCTGATGTCCTAGTCATCCTGTGTGGAATAAAACAAATTCCCTTCTTACACCTTAGTTTTCCCATGTGGGGACCTTCCTCACTGAAAACCTTGAAGAGCATATATAAAAGCATATATCATATATGTATGCATAAGAGCACATGCATATGTATAAAAGCATATCTTTTTAATATATATTTTAATATAATATATATATATGTATATATGAAGACCATATTATTCCTTTAAAAAGTCTGGGGATACTCAGGAAGTGGGTTGGATGCCTTTATGGGGTTTGGAAACCTGACAAACCTGCTGATTGAGGGCAGATGTGACTGGTTTGCAGCAGCCCGTGTGGCCGAGTAGATGCCGTGCAGACCTCTGCCTTTAGAGGGGGCTGACTTGACTGCCTGCAAGGCTGATTGAACCAAGTGCCTTCGCTATAAGTATTTTGTATTCTCTTGCTTCATTGGATATGGGGATACATGTATGGATAGCACTATAACCTGGGGTACTGTGAGGCTGAGAAACACAAATGTGCTACTTCTTACAGAGATGGCAAGTTTGGTTTCTCCTGTGCTCTTTTAATGCTTTATTTTGGTGTTTCTTTCTTCTGTTCCCAGTCTGCAACAGATACTTTCTCCTAGTATAACCCTAGGAAAAAAAAGCTCCTTTAAAAAATACATACATTTTTTTAGCAACTGCTGTGTGAACAAATGTGGTGGACACCTCTAATGATGTTACTAAACTTGGTGTGGTCTGAGTTCGTATATTGTAAAAATGGCTTGTAAGTTGATATTGCCTCCAGGCCCCATGCTCCCTGTTAGTACCCTGTCCCTCCTCCCTCGTAGGAGTAAAGGGGTGAGCATCAGTGCATGCATAACAGAGACATCCTGCCCAACTCCTTTCTTTCACTGAAGAGCAGAGTGAGATACGACAGATCAGTAAGGGAAGGGACTCATACTCTGTGGGGAAGAAAGGAAGACTTTTCTTGTAGGTATTTAGAGGAGAGCTGATAATGGATGGTGCCGTGTGCTGTATCTGTTTTCTGTCTTGTGACACTACTATGTCTATGTCCCAGATGTGTTGCCCCAAACCCAGACTAGCTATATCCTTTTGTTTGTAGGTGCAAAAGGGAGACAACTATGTCTGCATCTCCCTTTGGGAGATTTGTCTCTTGCACAAAAGTTTCTTTTGGTTTGCCTGCTTTGCCTTGAAACAATGGAATCAAATGCAGAGCAGGGATATAATGGCGGTGTGGAAAGGGTCTGCTACTGCTTGCCCTGGTTTGTGGGGGCAGGAATTTGAGAGGGGTTCCTTGGGTGAGAAGGGAGAGTGCTATATTTAAGAATCAGTTCTAGAAGATGGGGGAGGAGGGAGCAGTTGGGATTTTCTGCATCTGTTTCTGCTCTGGGATGCTCTTTCTAAGCCTGGGTGAGAAATTCCCTTGTCACACTGCAGAGCCTATCCCTTTGAACAGACCTGGCAATGCAACTCTGTACAAGTCATTAGCAGATGGAAAATTCAGTGCATGGACTACCCAAGTGCTATTGACCTGACCCCAAAACCCGAAAGGTTATGCAACTGGCAATAACCTTCTGTCTAAACCCTACAACATGACTGAAGCTGAATAATTTTACTGGCCTGTGCGAAGATATCACTTCACCCTAAAAAAGGGCTGAACTCTTGTCATGAAGAGCTGTCTGTTGACCCCTCTCAAGCTGCTCATGCTGCCTCAGTTCTCATGGGTCCTGAAATATTGAGGCAGTAGTTGTAAGAAGCAAAGATATTTTTCTTCAGGCAGGAAGTTATTTCATCCTCTTAATTATCTCAAAAAAATTATCATTTTAAGTTTGTGTATTAAAGTTTTGAGGGAAATAGTATTTAAAAATACTGGGAAGAAGTGAAAACAGTGGTTTATAATGGTTGGGGGTAGAATGGAGTACTTGACTCTTATTTTATTAGCAGACAACCTTTTGAGCAATATTTTTTATGTATGATTATAGAGTACCCTTTTTGAGTGAATAATGTGATTATCTAAGATTGTTTTTAAGAATTACAGGACAGATGTATTGATAACTTAATGATTAAATTAACAAATTATGTAGAAATGTATAAAATATCACATTTTACACATAATTATAGCATAAATTCCAGTATTTCATTAAGGGTCCCGGTCGTCAGGAATTTTAGATCACGGACTTTGTTGCTTTGTGAAGTTTCAAGCTGGGCACCCAGTATGGCGGAAAAAAATCACCCACAAAACCTTAGGACATGGTGGATGATGCTTCTAAAACTTCTGACCCGACAACAACTGTTGTTGTCTGTGCAACTCCATTTGTGTGGAGAGTTTTGCTCCTGATTTCATAAGGGTTACTTACTGGAGTAAACTTACGAACTGTGTATATTCATAAACATGCTTCCTGATGAATAAAGATTTATTTTGTAGCTTCAAAGGCAAATTGAAGAATTCAAGTACATTCATCCTTCTCACACTTGAAAAGAGGATGTTTATTTCATACTACTTAAATATTAGGATGCCTTGTACAGTTACCTGCAAGATATCTAAAATGGGAAGAATTTCACCAGTGGATGGGCATTTCCCCAGACAGTTGCACTGACTTTAATGACAGAGTTTAGATGAAGTAAAGTCACTAATGTGTCTGCCTTGTGTCATCTTGGACCAGTGATGACTGGTCCAACAGATCTGTGGGGATTCAACAATCAAGATGAGTCATGAAACAGGAGCACTGTCCCTTTTAGCAGTTACTTTACTGATGGCTTTCTCCAATTCAGTAGCTGGGAAATTACTTAGCTCTAAGTGGCATGATGACACAGAAGCACTATTCAATATTGTAGCTATGTCTCAAAAGCAAATGAACAATACTTTGTATTCAGTGCTGGGTTTGCAGCCATATCCTCTGCTTTGCTTTCCCTTACTCTCAAAACAGTTGTGCCAACCTCTAAAGCTGAAGCCTGGGATCAGGTCCCTCAATAGTTTCTTCCCACTGAATTAAACTAGCTTGCTTCATTTCTGTTTTCCTTAAATTAGGGTAATTTTTAAAGTAATAAACATCAGTTCTTTGCTGTTGGCTTCAAGTGCACATCCTATCATTTTTTTTTCATAATTTTCTCCTGTAGGGCAGAAAAACTCTATGTTTTAAGAAAGAAACAGAAATTAATTTTTTTAAGCAAGCAGTTAGCACTTGTACTGAAATATCAGAGAGGATGGACTGACTGCAGTCATAAGGATGGGTTGTACAGCTGCTCTTCAATGCCACTGCTAATCTATGTTATGAGATCTGGTGATTCTAGTTCTCACTTTTTGGTGAATCATTAAAACTGTTGCCTTTTTTTCCACCCCAAGCTTTTTCCTTAACAAAATTGAATTGGAAAGTGTAGACAGACATAGACTTTCTGCAGAAGATGCTCTCCTGAAATAAACTCAAGTCTCCTATTTCTAACATGGGTGCCCTGCTGAGCTATTCTACAATAAGAGCAGCATCCTTGACTCCCTCTGATTACTTCTGCTGTTATATGCAGTGCTTCAGGTGACTACTAGGTTTAGACCTTATGTGTGAGATTTAGCTAAGATTACAGGCAGGCAGATGATATCAATGAGAAAAATTGCAAATGCAAGGATTTACCTGTGAAAAACTAGATCTCTCCCAGCTGGAGACTTTCAAAGCTGTCACTGTTCATTAAGCAGTAATATCTTGTTGTGGGTACAGAGTTGCATAAATTCACATCAGACCTCTGCCACATTTCCTCAGAGCTGAAACTGGGGACAAGAGGGCTTCCGACTTCCAGATGAGGTGCACAGGATGCTTAGGATGCTGCCATGCTTACATATCCATACTCAGTTTCCTGCCGTGACACAGGAATAAGAGGATGGCATGCATTTCCCTGCTCCCCTTCACCATCCCAACCCTGTCTCTAGTGTTGGCTTGAATGGCAGGCAAAGATCAGTTTATGTACCATGCTGGATTGTGAACTATAGTGACAGATGCATGTCCACTCCTGGCATAGGAGTACGGACAGTAGCTTAAGCCTATTTACTTTTTTTTTTTTCCTTAGTCTTTGAAATCCATTGCCTTATTTGGGAACAAGCTCAAGACCTTCCTCTTCCTAACTTAGGTGGTGAGACCTACCACAAAATTTACCGTTTTCTCCTATTCTCCAGCCCTAAAGAGATAAGCACTGTCACCTGAGTGAGCAGAGCTCTGTTCATGACCCTCCACAGAAAGAGGGAGAGGGTTGGCATAACTCATTTTTATTCCAGTTATAAAAGCTGTTTTGTTTGCTGAGCAGATAAGGCATTTTGTCGGGAAACGGTTCTCAGCAGACACAAGTCTGCCAGGTTCAGAGAGTGGGTTGGATGCCTACTTGCTCTTGATGCTCCAAAGAAATGAGAGGGCTGTATCCCACCTGCTGTTGTCAGAGTTTGGAGCCCAAGAACCATGACAAATAGTGCACAAGGAAAAAATACTGCAATAAAGAGAGGGGAGAAGAAAATGGTGCACAGTAAACAGGAAAAGAAAAAGGTTAATTTTCCTTGGCAGTTATTACTTGGCTTTCTCTTTTTTTTAGTGTGTAATTTAACAGTATTGCCCAGGAACAGACTGAGCATTTGAGAAGAAACTCCACAGCTTTGGAAAAAATGAGAACCCAAAAATCCTGGCACTAACAGACTACAAATTTGGGTCTGTAGCGACGAATTAAATTGATCTTTAATTAAATTTTTTCATGCTGGAATCATGAAACAGTCTGTAATTCTGCCACCTACGCTGTAAAAATATAAAGTATTCCCTTTGCATTTCTAAATATTCCTAACTGTTATTTTTAATCAAAGGTCCACCTGAGCTTAATTGTTCCCTAGGTTTGGTGCAGCTAAAACACACAAATTTCAGAAGTTGTTTGCAGGCAAGATGATAATGTGATTAACTTTGCCACCTGTGAGCCCTTCTTCTTCACCATCACCTCTCCATAGACCAAATATTCAGATAACGTTTTAATCTCGAGTCACGTCTGTGAACTCAGAGTCCCAAGCCTGTGTGGTCAGTTCAGCAGAGTGAATAAGAAACAGTTTTTGACTGACAGTGACCCAAACTGCCACCCTGTGCCAGGGCTGTGTGTCCACTTCCTGGCTACCTGAAGGGTAGCATCCAGCACTGTGCAAAGAATAGGTCCCTGCCCAATGACTCACTTGCATGAAGTAAAGACAGGTTAGTTGAAATGTCATCAATATAACAGGTTTTTTTTTTTCTTTTAAGTAGTAGTGAGGCCTCCAGCAAGATCAGACCTGACTTAAGTAGAAAAAAGGTCCCTTTAAACAGTCTTAGACATCTTTTCTCACTGATTTCTTTGAACAGCACAAACTATGTTTTTCCTTCCTATATCAGGACAGAGAGAACCAAGGACTCAGGGATGTGATCGCTCTCTCTCTGTTGTAATGACTGAACTTGTCCCAGATGGAGCTAATGAAACTGTCCACAGCCTGGATGGCAGTTCCAGCTTCCAAGAAACCCATGGACTGAAATTCACTGAGCCCTAATGTTTTCTTGAATAATATTGAATGATTTTTCAGAGTGCTACTGTAGTAGGTACCCTCTAGATGTGTCAAATTAAAGAGTGTTCATTCACTTTGCAACTTGAAAGACAGAATCACTACTTTTATGCAAATACAGAAGGCTGAAACTGTAGATGACTGTCTTACATTACTTATATACTTTACAAGCTATAATAGAAATTTGTTCATAGGGTTCCTCATTGAACTTCAGTTATTAGTATTAGTTGAGGGACTTGTCATGGAAAAACTGCTTGAATTTCTTCATCTGGCTTTGTATAACAGCATAACAGAATTTTGTATACACAATAGCAAATTTCTCTTCTGCTCTGACATTTTTTTCATCCTGTGTTTTTAAAATAGATGTACATCCCCTCATTTCTTAATAGGTGTAACTCATAACAATACTTTATTTGAACTGAAAATAAAAAGTGTCTAGGTAGTTATTTTTCTCTTAACAGACACAAATATAAAAACCATTTACCCATTTTCTGTTAATTGTCTCTCTCAAAAAAATTGAAATTGTTCTAGGGAGTTCAGTCTTTAATCACTTTACCATTTTTCAACGAGGCAGCAAGATTTCAGCTGATATCTTTCTAGTATAACCAGTAGGGAGGCTGCAACAGTTGCCTAATTCAAAGGCCAGCCATCAAACAGCAGGAAAAGATATTCCTGACATCTATGCTTGCCTCTCCAAACAAAGCTTGCTCAAAAGAGCCAGAGCTTAATTTTCAGGCAGTGCCTGCCAGGAATCAGTTTCCCAGCCTGAGCCTAAAGCACTGTCTTCTGCTGATACATGCAGCCCTGAGCCTGGCCAGGCATCTTGGGACACCACATGGTGTAAAGGATATTATGAAGTTCTCCAGGACACATATTTAATCTCTGTCCCCTTCTCAGCAGGATCAGATCAGCCATGCTAGCAAGAGCCTACAGAGCCTTCCACTGCAGCCTCTCCAAACCCCTCTGTCTAGAAGACAAATCAGTGGTGTTGCAAGTGGTCTCACTGGACAAAAGTATTTTGGACATCAGGATTGTGAATTATTAAAAAAAGGCATAATCAGCATTGTTTACAGCATAAAACTGAAGATTTCAGTGGAGGCATGACTGATCCACCGAAGGATCATTTTGCATATGTGCAGCTCCTGTGAAAAGTTTGCCTCCGTTGGGCTCTGTCAGGGAAATCTGGCTGCAGCCCGTTGCCCTCTGAAGCTTGTATTTGCCTCTCATAGGGGTTTTGTGGCTGTCTGAAGTTACCTTTTCTTGTTTTTTCCAAACCACCTCTGCTCTTTCTCTCAAGAAGAACTCCTGGCACTGGGGGTCATGAGGCTCTTCCAGGTTACAAGTACAATCCATTAAATGGGTAGGAAGAGATAGCTGTCTTGATTCCCAGTGACTTTCTTTTTATCCCACATTCTGGTATACACACAAAAATGCTGAATTAATATCTTTCATACTGTCTGCTGCATTCCTAGTGGGAAATTTCACAGTATGCCGGCAAAGGAAATTCAACTGGTTTATGTTTACTTATCTAAGAGCTGAATATGCTGCACTAATGAGCAATGTATCAAAATGTCAAATCTACATTCAAGCTCTTTGAAGTTCTCAGTAGCCAAAACAATAAGGCAATACCTTTTTTTTTTTTTTTAAAAAAAAGTGATGTCCTACAGTCCATCATTGCAGTGCAGCCAAAACTCCTAGGTATGAAATGTTTCCTTCTCCAACACATAGAAGTATTATAGACTATTAATTACATTATGATTAGCTGAGACATCTTAACTGTAAATCATTGTTACTTAAGCACACGCTACAAAGAATTAATTGGCAGCCTGTCAGTTCAGGGAAATGGAATTTAGCACTAGAAATAATATCCAAGCTAAAGTGCCTGTGAAAGTGTCTGAGAGAAGTCTAGAGGTTTATCCTGTGTATTTACGTTGGATACCTACAGGCTCATCACATCATGACTCGTGTGTTCCCTTGTGACGGATGGCATTGAAGAAAAAGTCCATCTGACTTTTATTCCTGGTGCTTGCCCCCATAACATCATTGTAAAGCATTGTAGGCTTCATGTCAAAGGATAGCCACAGCTACCAAGCAGACTCTCTGGGCTGCATGAAAGGGTACATTTGGGACTAGACTAAGGTGTAAGGTAGGCTCAGGGTCCTGCTGCAGCTTTTCTCCAGCCTCACTCGAAGCCTGTGTCTGCATCCAAACACTGCATTTGAGTGACTTCAGAGAAATAAAGACTTACAAGTAGAGATACACCCACAGTCTCTGGTTCCAAACAGAGAATTAAGAAAGAATTAAGACAGGTACTTGCACGTGCTCTTGATTGATATTAGTAAATCAACACCATGTGGCAAACTTTTAAAAACTGCTGTTAAAACGTATAATATCAGCATTGTGGGTGAGATATCCACAGATATAATCTTTCAAACAGGAGAAAAATAGAGACTGCTGCAAACCTGATATATAAAATGAAATACATTTAGCAGTCTTTGTAACTTATCAAACATGGAAATGTATCCACACTGCAGGAAATTCACTGCTGTAGTACAAACACAGCCAGCATCTGACAATAATCCTATTAAAGTAACAATCTCTGCTCATGCTGCTATCATTCATATAATACTGAAATTGCATTTAGCAAGATTAAAAATTAAATAACTGCCATTTACATTTTTTTCCAACATCTCTTCCATGTGTTCAGGAAAGACATTGCTTTTCTCTTTAAAGGTCATCAAAGATGTCTGGGGTCTGTTTTCTAGCAACTCCGATTTTCTGTATTCCCTGAGTAGATATTGTTTTCCTTAACATCCTTAATATGCCCATAACATCTATCCCAGATAAACCCTTTCTGATGTCTTAAGAAATTAGGATGCACTGTGCTGTTGGGATCCGATCCAGTTTTCCTTCCTACAGCAGGGCTTGCTTTCAAGGTAGTGAATCAAGATCATGGTGGCTTTATTCCAGACTGAAACAGCTGCCCAGGAGCAAAGTGGAAAAGATCCAAAACCACAACAAAAATACTCCCTCTGTGTCTACCCCAAAACATTAAATTGTTGCCTCTAGCTTGAAGTCATGGCCAAACTGAGATCAGTAGAAGATACTGCTTTGTCTCACTTCCTTGACTGCACACCACAACAGAACTTGACAGAAGTTTTGCAGCAAATATTATGTTCTTAAGTACCTTGTAGGAACTGGATAGTTATGACCTCAGGGATCCTAGGAAGCATCAATAAGTATGGAATTTCTTTAGTATCACCTCACTGTCTCTACTACCATCTCATGAGAGACATGAAGGGTGAGATTCATAGAGCAGACATTTCTAAGCCACCCTCAACATCCTTGACAGTCAGTGGAGTGATGCTTCTAGGATGTGATTCATCAAACCCTTATGAGTTGTGCCCTGTTTTTCCTTCAGTAATTAACACGGAAGCCTAAGGTAACTGCCTCAGATGTAGGCATCTAGAGCTGTATGAGGTGAATTCAAAACGCAATGAACAAGCTCCTCAAGAGCAATAATTTTATTTATACTACAAAGTATTCTGTGCTTCCTCAGGCTGCAGGAAGCTTTCACTGGATGGAAGCACACTGCCACAATGGACAGACTTGTCCTTGGCTGTGCAGTCTCTCTTAGTCCCTGAAGCTGGAGAGAAATGTTGATGTGCTCATGTGGCAAATTGCACAAACTGCTGTGGCTGAAAACAAATGAATTTCAAGGCTTCATATGCTGGTAAATCTACTATATCCTTAGTCACCTTGTTCAGTGATTCCTTTTCACTCTTGCAAGACAGGTCATGCTTTATTTGTTGAAAACCATGTCACTGATTTCTAATCAGACTTTGCTTGCTTGCTTGCTAGATTATGGCAGTATCTATTATCAGCAGTTTCTCTCTACATGTTTTCAAAAATCAAACCCAACAATGTCATGGTGAGGCACTGTTTTTAAACAGACTGAAAGAGAATAGTCAATGCCACTTTACTATCTGATGCTCTGTAGTGGGTCTACTGTGATTTCTGATTAAACAGAAATTTTGCTTAGGTTTGGAGGTCTAAAAGGCTCAGTCCATAAAATACCACATTTCACATCAAGTGGCAAGTAGCTGTCATTCCATAAATCCTTTTCCAGCTGGCACTGGAGAATATTTACCTCCCCACCCACACTTGAAGGCAGATGAGTTCTGTGTGTTTTTTTTTTTTTTTAAAGCAATGCATCATTGTCTCATTAAGTGGATATTAATTGCAATTATTCACCATGTATTGTGCCTTGTAAATGAGGCCCGCAAAGTCCATTCAGAAACAAGTTGTCCATAATCACATGGATTAAGAAGGCTAATGAAATGTGCCTTGCTTTAGAAAATTTTGCCCTTTTTTCAGCAAGAGTTTTTTAGTAGTATGAATCTTGATAAATGATCCCTGTCTCTGCCATGTAGAGACAAAAGGAGCACTGTGCCATATACAGTGGGGCTGCAGGGGATGCAGAAGACTTGGACTCATTCCAAGGGATGTATCTTGCCCAAAACACAAAGCTGGTATCTCCTGCTCTTCTGGCACTTCAGAGCATTGGAGCCTAGTCACTTGACACTGACATTCAGGTTAGCCTATGAACTGTTACAGCTTGGTGGATGTAGCATGGGTTGGTGGAGGCTTGCTCTAGACATGAGAGTTGCACTTGCCTTGAAAATGACAGAGAGTAAAGTCAAGGTAGCAAAGGACTGCATGGTTATGAGTGCTCCTTCCAGAGCCTTGTGAATTAATCCTGAGCCCTCCCGTGAGTTTGTGAGATACCTCTGGGCTTGCTACCACCTTCTGGTTGGTTTGAGTGATTCAGTCGCACACACAGCAAAGTCACCCATGCTTGCTATTGACATCAGGGTGCTCAGAGACAAACCACAGCTGGCGATGACAGTGTTCCAGAAGACAAGAGGTGCAGTTTTGTGTGTGTGTAGCAGATCGATCAGTTATCATGCAAGTCTGAGAAGGAAAGCAGATTTTGGAGCTTTTTCTTGGAGCCAGTTGCTTATGAGGAGCATGCACTGCACAGTGTAGATCAGAGGACAGCATCAGGCGTCCATGGGAGCTGACACCAAATCCCTACAAGACCTTTCATAAATTTGCCTGTTCTCTTTTTCAACCACTTTCCCCCTTTGATAAAATTCTGTCTGGAGGGTTACTCAGTGCCTGTTTTGGGAACTGCTTGCAGACCCACCAACACAGGGAGCTAGGAAGTAAAAAAGTACAGTTCAAAACCGAAATGGTTAAAATGATCTCCAAATGTCAGACTGCCTCAGGGAAACATGAGCTCACCTCAGCTCCATTTAGAGTGACGTCGAGTAGAGGGAATTTTATTCTTTCAAATGTATGTGCATTTATAATGCACAAAAATGTAGTTAAACGCAGGCTGCTGTGTGACTGAGGAGCGAATATTAAACGTAAACGGGTTGCTTCACATCTGGAAGGAAAGCAAATCAGCATTGCTTCTCCACAGGGTGAAACTGAAATGTGAGCTTTGCAATGTTGTTACTAGGCCAGGGAGAAATAAAATAGAGAGTTAAGAATCAGTATGAGGTAAAATATGCCTTTAAACAATGAGATGAAATGGGGACAGGAGAAATGCGGGTACAGGAGGAGAAAGAAGAACAGTTGTTGTCTTGTCTTTTGGATAGGATTGAGGGGGTTTTTGTGCAATGGCCTCATGTATTTTTAGGATCTGGCATGTCTCAGTAGGTAAAACACTAACTTGGGAGGAGGTTTGTATGATCTTCAACAATTTGCACCTCTTTCTTCCTCTCTGACAGTTTTTTGTGTGCTTTGTCGTTTTAGACGAGGAATTATCAGACTTAAGAGAAGGTTATACCATGAGCTGGTATAATAGGACCCTAATCCAACCTAGGATATCAAGTTAGGTGGGAAAATGTAGCTTCCTTACATGAAGAACATTAAGGCTTCACAACCAGGTAGGAAATGCCTGTATATAGGTGCATTTGTTATAAACACAGCTTGCATGATCATTTTCCATTTTTTTTCCTTTTTCCCAAAAACCTCACTCTGAGATCACCATGCTCTGCTAGTAGGGGGTGGTTTATCCTTCTGAAAGTGGAGTGGCTGAGTGGGCTTAAAAAGGACCTCAGTGAGTGATGACAAGGAGCAGGAATATAAATCTTTACATTCAATGGCTGAAATTAACTTGCGTATGCTCCTCAGAGGAAGCTTATCAGTGAATAATCTGTTGGATAGGATTGGACTAATTAAAGTGCATTATTTGAAAGGAAGACAAAATGGGAAATGTTATCAAGGAATTCACTCAGAGTACATAATGCTGCCATTTTCGTTGTTTTAAGTGACCCAACACTATGACAGTTTGCATGAAACAGTTTTAGGATTCTAGGGTGGCATTGACAAGTTAATTTTTTGCTAGAGAAGGAGTAGAGGGAGTAATTTGGGGAAAAGATAAGCAAGATTAGGCTTCTGTAGAGGTGTGCTGTGTTTTATCTTTGAAACCTCTCAGCTCTTACTTGAAGCCTCAGTCCTGGAAAGATTGCACTTCTCAAAAAATTATTTTGCTGGGGTTCTCTGTTATAATGCAATCATCTTTCCTCTCAGTCAAGCAAACAAAACTGCATCTGTGCTTTCTCTATCATGAAGCTTTTGTTAACAGAATTTAAATGAGCCAGAAGGAGCTGTCACAGTTCTGGGCTCTGGGAAACCTCTCCTGCTACTCTAGCACTTGGCTGTACCAGTAGATTAAATAAGGCTAAGGAACATTCCCAGTCCTGGTCTTGGCATAGGTATCTAAGTCTCACCAAAATTATTCCAAGTTTCTGGGGAGATGAGGATAAGAAAGCTGAGAAATATTGTCAGAAGTGTAGTTCAGTGCTGTCTGGCCTCATTTCCACAGAAGGGGTACGTTAATTTAATTGTATAGATATTGCACCAGTGTCCACTCTTTTGCTTTTTTTGTACCATGAATGAGACTGCAGACCATTTGCTTTATTCTGTTCATTTTGTTAACCAGCATGTTGGAACTTCTTGCCATCCAGGTCCTCTTTTTTTTTTCATGTATCTAATTTACAAGTTCAAACCCTACTTTATGGTTGGTCTCTCATTTGAGGTGGTCAAGAAAGCACCCAAATGTGATAGTTCTCCATCTTCCATGGTTGTAGTTGAACAATTTGCATTTCCTCCTCTTGCTGGGAATGGGCTATTTCTTGATCACTGGCCATAATTTCTGGGTCAGCTAATAAACCCTTTTTTATTCTCCACCTAAATGCCGTGTGTTAGAGAGTTGTTGAGTTGGAAAATGTTAGCTTCATTTAGCTATTGTTAAGTTTTGCTGAGAAAGGAGATGGCTAGTTCACATCCTGGGTCTTTTTTCAGAAAAAAAAGGTATTTAATTAGGCTATTTTTGCTGTAAGTTTACAAAGTTTCTCCAGTACAGTCTCCAGTTATGCAACTGAATCTGATACAGAGTAATTGAGACTGACCCAGCTGTCTTTTACTACTGCAATGAGTTGCTGTGGATGGTGAGAAGGATCAAAGTTCCCCCTGAAGTGCATTCACACCACATAAAATAGAAGATGCATGTGCTGGGATCTTCCTCAGGAGGGTGGATTAGAGAATACAGTTAACCAAGTCAAGCAAAGCAATGTGAATACCTTCCACTACTAATAGCAATGCTTGTGAGTTGAAAAACATTTAGTATGCTTTTTTAAGACCAACAACTTCCAAGAACTGTTATCTATCCATTTCTGGCTTGAACCCACTTGTTCTCCAGATTTCTCAGAAGCGTGTAGCATCTATAGCTGGTATCAATGGAATGTGTAAACTCTGATGTCTCACAGGATCAGACCCAGGGCTGTGATTCACCTCACCTACCTTTAGATGTGCACAGTGTGAACATCTCTACCTGTGCTAATTATTATACCTTCTTCACCCTTCTTCACAGTCATTGGAGAGAAGTAAATACACATCTGGAACATAACTCATTTAACTTCTTAAGTGTCTTGTTTTTGTTGCGATAAAATGCACACAGTTTCTCTCCTCTCACCCTGAGAGGGCTCAGGGTGATTCATCCAGATCGAGGAGTCCACTTTGTAGATATTCATTTTCAGACAGCTACGGGCTATACTATCACTCCCAAGTTGATGATACAGAATTAGTGACTGATTATAGCTCCTGTATTTCTCACTCCATCTTTGGCCTTTAACACTGAATAATATCGATACAAAGCAGTCTCTGGCTTTCTGAGTCAAAAAAAGGACTCTCCAGAAGGGTTGTTTATGTATAAATTTATGAGGCAAATTGAAGGAGAGAAGTTACTATTCACTTCCCCTCCTAAAAGCCCTACAATGTAACAACAGGCAGTCCTGTAGATTGCAGTTTTGATAGATTGTGTGAGGAGCTCAGTTATATTGATGAATGCAGTAAAACCACAAATAATTGTTAATGCATAGTTGTTGCTGATTTCTAGTATGTGTGCCTTGGCATTCTTGAGCTGCTTTGGCTTGTTTCCACGGATGTAAGCTATTGGCAAGGAGGATTTATTTCCGCTATTGTGAACAGGTGGGTTGTGAGGTCTGGATCTCCCATCATCACGGTGATCAGTTGACTCTGCCATAGCAATACACTCCCAGTAAGCCTCTGAAGTCAGGAAGAACACTTTTACTCTGATACATTGATTATCCAACCAAATTTAGGCATCTTAAAACAGATGTCACCAGCAGATTAGGTGAGATGCATACTAAAAGTCT
>NW_010147035.1:86165-88795 GCF_000699245.1 Pterocles gutturalis | reverse complement strand
CATCAAGAGGACAGACTTTCTTAGCTTCAGGACATAGAAGCCTTCACGTGTCTCTATATATGATCCATGTCTCTTGTGGTCTGAACAATCCATTTGCCACAAGACCACCCTTATCTCAGAAAACAGTAACTTTTCCTTCTTTCCCTGACAAGAGCCTCCTAAAGCTTTGCTTACCTGATCTCAGACTTACGTTATATGCCAGTAACCTCTGCTGTGACGCTGTTTAGGCAAGTTCATATGCATTCTCCCAGCAGTCACTTACTGAGTGAAACAAGGAAACAAGTCAAGTAGCTCTTGTTTCTGTGAGCTCTTATGCCAGGAGATCCTCCTTAACAGTGGGCCATTTCAAGCATACATTCAATAAATCTTTTGTTCTGGCAGTCCCTTTGGGGAAAAAGTGCTTGTTTCTGTATTCTCAGCATTGGTTGCTTGAGCAAGATTTGGAAGATCAATGATGCATTGTACAACCTTGCTGAAAAAGCCCAGCCTGAGCTCTGGAAGGTAGATGTAGAACAATGATTACTAATGCAGACTGGAACTGGTTTATCATGGCTCCAGCTTTTGGCTATGGAGCACCTCCTCTAATAGCCAAAAAGCTTTCTGAAAATGTTTCTCTTTTTCCTTCATTTAACTGCCAGTTTCAACTATTTGAGCTTTATAGTAGCTAAAATTAGCCAGAATATATATTGCTGGGAGACCTGAACACCTCACCCTATGCTGAGAGGAGAGCTTTGCTTTAACTCCTGCCCCTGCAGCTTTCTTTCCCCCTAGGCAGGGAGAATTTCCATTCCAATTTCAATCTGCTTCCACCAACAATTGCAAGGCCTGCAGATTTGATTGGACCAGCAAGTTCCTGAAGGTATCTTACAACAATATAACAGCTTGTCCCATACTTAGAGCAGCTAAAAGAACCTCTGTAATTTTCCAGATGCAGCAGCCTCTGCAGCATCCTTAGAATTGCCAGGTGTGATCACATCACCAGTGTATCTTACCCAGCACTTTTTTTGGGAGTCTTTTTTTCTTAGTAAAACCAGCAATACAGGAGCTGCAGAAAGGTATAAATCTCAGGTAATAGGCAGTTTCATTGCCCATTGCTGAATTCCTGTTATCTCTCTTGATCTCAGCTTTACTTAGCACATCCAGCTGTCTCTCTGAATATCATTCTTAACACTGCAGTATTTCCTTCAATACCTCTGAAAAACACTTGTGGTCTTTATGAACTGGGATATTTCAGCAAGAGACAGTCTCCCTTGCAAGACATTGCCAATATCTAAACAAGATGGAAAGCATTGCTAGGCTGTCCCATGAATATCCTGCGGGACCAAGATCTTGATGAGTGATTACTGGAGATTTCTAGAAGAGCCAGTGGAGGACACCTCTTTTACCAGCATTATGCAGTAAGTTGTGAACAGAGCTTTGAACTATAGACCTGTAAAACCCATACTCCTCCAATGATGCCCTGCCTTTCCCTCTGCATTATGTATGCATCACACAGCCCACAACACTGGTACAGCTGTAGAGAGAGAGCACGAGGGACCTTGCATTTTGTAGAGGAATGTGCAAATAGCCAAAGACATACACAGGGGCAAGAGAATATTTATTCCACAAAAAGTCTTCCTAATTTCTCGAAACGTAGAGATCCCACTGGGAAAGGAAGCAAACTATAAACGAACATACATGAGAGATTCCAAGAGAAAGGTACAAAGAGAGAGTACTGTCGTTAACTTCTGTCCATCTTTGAGATGAGATGAAATCTCTGCCATCCCATATGTTCACCAGTCACGCTTTCAGTTTTGATTAGTTCCTCGAAGGCAGATACCATGCTATCTTTCCCTGTAGGAATAGGATTTTTATCGTAAAATGGAATTAAAACTATATTTTTTTTTAGACTTTTCAGGTGTGGAAAAACATATAACAATTGGCTACGTAAGCTGGAAAAGTAGAAGAGCCCAGTTCATAGCTCCCTAAGTAAAAGTCACTTTCCTGGAGAACAGGAGGTGAGGTGTCCTTTCTCCCTTTAGTCCACCCCTTCCTCCAATACTGTTGTGTTCCACATAGCAGCAGAAAACCTGAAAGCTCACTGATGAGGTCTGAAGAGATTTAAGAGCCATTAAATTATTGTGGTAATGGGTGCAGTGGGTGTATCCTAGGGGAAACAAATATAGTACAAGAGACAGAAAAACAGAAAGATGATTGGATTAAGTCAATTTAAAGTGAGAAATGTACCTGCATGCCAGGGGAAAAAGAAGATGCTGGAAATAACACACAATTGGGGAATATGTGGCTCCAGGAAACAGAGATTTTTGTCTCTAGAGGCCTGACTGTGCTCTTACAAAATTGAATGCGTAAGTGTGCTGGTGTCAACAAAGAGGCTAGATTAATTGTAAACAGAATTGGGAACTACTGTGTAAATAAGGATATCTGCACTGGAGTCATGAACTCAAGCAAGAAACTGTTGTTCAAGAACTGATTTAGTTTCAGGAGTCATTACTCTGCTATGGATAGAGTCCTTTGTAGGAGGATTAGATTAAGTCATTCAGACTCCTAGTGGACATCTACCTACATCTGAAATCCTTCTACCTTCTCTGTTTGTCATTACATCAGCTAATCCATTAAAGATAACAGGAAAA